>NC_056725.1:939528578-939531078 GCF_019279795.1 Protopterus annectens | reverse complement strand
AGCTTGGGTGCTCGTGCATGTGGAAACTGTAAGGTGAGTAATAGAATTAAAAATTTAACAGATACAAGGATTAATCAGAAAAATATGTGGCTAATGACTTGTTTAATTGTGATTCCCATGGAGTGATATATGAAATTGGGTGTGGATGTTCTTATACAAGATGGTATATTGGACAGACCAAGCAAAAAGTTAAAGTTAGAATTATGGAACACTTGGGTGATATTAGAAGGGGTAATCTGAGTAGTCCTGTAGCCAAACATTTTTCAGCAGCACATGGTGGGTCTGGAATAAGTTTATTTTTTAGTGTCCTGGCACGCCCCCATTTCCCCAGGGGAGATAATTTATGGAGGAATTAAATACATTAGAATGTAAAATTATATTAAATTACAGAATGTTACACCCTAGGGGGATGAATTTAGATGCCAATTTGACCTTGTGATTATATATTTATTTAGTTATTTATTTATTGTATTTATTGTTTATAACTGAATGTGAATGAAGTTTTGATGTTTTGAAAATTTGGGGTTTGTACATTTAACAATGTCATTAGGTAATTGTTTAATTAATTAATTTAATGTGATGGGCACTGGGTTAGTATAAATGTGATATTTTTGTATTGTGAATTTATTCCCAGAAGGCAAATGGCCAAAGTACCAAAATAATGGCAAAGTGAATGGTCCTTGTGGTGGAGCTGTCCACATATTTTGTTTATATATATATATATATATATATATATATATATATATATATATATATATATATATATATGTACTTTTTTTACCTTTGTTTAGTGTGTGACAGGGCCTGTGTCTGTGTTTATATGCAAATAGAATAAGTGTGACACACTGGGGGTGTGGAGAGGTGTGCAAAGTCCCTAAAGCAATTTCTTTAGAAATGAAAATTTATATTTCAAAATTATGGAACTGTCAATTATTAGTCTCATACTTAGAGGCAGATCACACTATTTATGGAATAAAAATCCCACAATAAACCATATAACTTCAATGTTAATAAAACCCACACCAAAAAAAGAAAAATAATTGTAGGACACACTCAAAAACTTTCTTTGTCAACACATCCATATCTCAGCTTAGCTCCATCAAAGTATTCTTGGTCATACCATCTGTATCCATAAGCTGTACATATCAAGTACATATACTATTTTGCATGAAAGCACTTTTAGCAACCCCCTGGTATGCTTCCAAACAATATCTAATCTGTTTAGCTACTCCATGTGTGCTTCTTTCCAAACAGGCACACAACAATCCCGATGAGTACATCACCATATTAAAGGACAAAATTATCACTACCCTGTAAAACCGAGAAAGCTAAGATACGTCATTAAAACCTCAAAGAAATGTTGCACATTATTACATGATTAAAATTCCCATGTTGGTACTCAACCATTTTAGTGGGTTTAATAGTCCAAGTAACATTTGTGCTGTATTAATCCAAGAATTAACTTTATAACACAACTACTAAAGGGATACTACCAACTAATATGACAACTAACAAAATTTTGCAGCTTCTTCTTTTTAGCTATTAAAAATTAATCAGGTGAGATGATATCAAACTTCAAGCCCCCAACATTCACTGTACCTTCATCATTTTCCTTCCACAGGAATCTCAAATTAAGGTTATAAAATGCCAGCAGTATTAATATCTGGTCAGTTTTCAAGGCCTGAGTACAGCAGCATCAACCTGATATAGTAGCATTAACTGAATCCTGATTTAAAGACAAAATCTGTTTATCTGTTCATGTATGTCAATAATAACACTGTTTCTGTGATAAGAAACCAGGCTTACATGCTGGTTTTGGTTTCTTCTTGTTCACAAGAACAACCTGAAAGCCAAACTTGCTTCAGGAAGCAAAAGCTTTGATGAGTATGCCTACAACTTGTTGCTGACTCAGGAATGTTATGAAATTATGTCAGTTTTTACATAGAAGTGCTGTACTTTTCCTCACCCTCACCCACATCAGTTCATTAAGTTGGGATCTAGTCCCCAATATCAAACAGAAATTCTTGAAAATGGCGTCATTTTACATGACCTAAAAATCAATTGGCTGGACCTAAATAAATCCCACCTTTAGAGAGTTCTAGACTTTAATAATCTGTTGGCATCATAACAATATCCAATAGGATTGACCATACAACTGGAAACAACTTACTATTAAACTTAAGAGTCAACAACAGTCCACAGAAATGTCAATTAATTCATATGCTGCCAAATGCCATTAGTGATCATTGTGCCATCCTGCCACACTGGTCCTTTAAATGACCTAAAGCCAAATCAGTTCTTGTTGTTTCCTGCCATCCTACACAGAAAGAAAATTGAACTTTTATTTAAACTTGACACTTATCAGTTGTGGTCAGCGTTATAATTCAGCACTACTTCAGCAATGTACACCTTCTACGACTTACTACCTCTCATTCAGAATAGGCTGTTTTCTTTTAATTTCTGGAGACTTAGAAGAACCAAATGTCCATGGCTTACATCA
>NC_056725.1:939521078-939526078 GCF_019279795.1 Protopterus annectens | reverse complement strand
ACTACTTCTAGTAAAGTTGGTCTAGACTTTGATTTCCATTTTCTAGTAAATGCTTTCTTGGCAGCCACCATAATTAAACTCAGAAAGGCTTTACTATGTCTAGGTAATTCTCATTCTGTTATCATAGCTCAAAAAATCATCTCCACAGTCAATGCAATCTGCTCACTCAGCATCTCTGACAGAGCAGTCCGCAGGGAACCCCTAAAGTCTGCCAGCTCATTACACTCCCCAAAAATATGCTCCTGTCACACCTTCAATATTTGCTATCCACCTGAGGAAAAATTCTTTGGAGTCTTCTTGGGTATAAAAATACCTGTGTAAGCAAACATCCTAAATCTTCAAGACTTTGCTGCATATTTGGAAGATATCCTTATATCTCCCCTTTGTCTCTTTGTGAATTGCTTATCCAATCTCTCTTCCCCATCCTTTCTAAGCTATTCTGATTGATTCTTATGTTTATCATGCAATATTTTATATGCTTTACTAATTATTCCTTTTTTAACTGCAGCTTCTGTTATAAATTGTATTAAAAACTGTCCCAGTACTGGTCTTTCATTTAGAACCCTCCCTATTCTTTCTCTGCCTATACTCTGATATCAATCCTTAACAGGGAATGCAATCTCTAACCTGCACTCCAAATAAATTCATGGCCTTTTTCCATTTGATTACCTTTCCCTTTCTACTTGTTTGCTCACAATACTTTGGTTCCTTTGCAATTTTCTACAATGAATTCCAGCCCCCTCTTGCCTATTTTCTGTATCTATAACCACAGTCATCACTATCGGCACCATCTCTTTTCTGCAGTTTATTACTGGTTTGGTTCTTAGAATGCTCCCTGCTATTTTATGAACGTAATACTCTGTATGATTTTTGTTGTTCTCCTTAAGAGTCTGCATCCAAAATTCCACTCTCTCCTTATTTCTTGAGCTTCCTCCCTGTATCATCATCATTCCTTTTCACTTTGAATTATAGATTTCTGCTTTTGCTATGTATAAGAGCCTTAACTGTGTTGTTCTAAAATACCCCCTCAAATTGGGTAATCCTAGTCCGCCTTGTTCTATTGGAAGAATCAGCTTATCCCACTTGACTCTTGCTGTCTCCCCTTCCCAGATAAAATCTTTCAACTCATTCTTATTTGCTAGCCACAGCTTTACCTCTACTTGATAAAAAATATGCCTGACCTGTGTATAACACTAAAGGAACTAAAAACATTTTAATACTTGTATCTCAGTTTCCATAGCCATATAACAAAGCTTCCAGTTTCTCTATTATTATATTCTCTTCTGTTTAGTCACTTCCCACATATCCTTAGCTGCCACAACAGAGTCATTTCTAATCCATACTCCTAAATACTTCATTGTTATCATGTCCCCATAAATGGATATTGCTGGACCAATTTGTGTATGGGTACATAATTTACTGCTATTGCCTTTGTTTTAGCTTCATTAATTTTGTATCCCAAGAAGATATGAAACTATTTTAAAATGTTGCACAACACTGTAATGTCCTTTTCTGGTTTGTCATGTATAAAATAATATTTGCAAATAAAGCCAGGTGTTCCTACCATACCAATTATATCCTTGAATTTCTGAGTCCCTTATTTTCTTTGCCAATGGTTCTAAATATAATGCAAACAACAAAGGAGAAAGCAGACAACCCTGTCTGGTTCCTCTACTCAAGCAGAAGTTATGAGAGAGGACCCCATCCACTTTAAATTTCACCTCCGATCCCTCATATATACTTCTAATCACCCTTATAATTGTATCAGAGAAAGCAAATGCTTCCATTGCCCTGCTCTTGAAGTCCAACCCACAGATTTACAATTCTTAGTCCTGCACGGAAGTGGCCGTTTAGGAGCAGGATGGCAGTGTGCCATGCATATTAATGAAGGCGTGCTGCCTGAGCTCCTAATCTTACACTGAGCATGTAAGAGTGCAGGGGGCGTGTCTGAGAGCAAAGCTCTCAGAATATACACGAACCCCGCAATGAAGAACAGCAGAAAGCCCAAAAGAATGAGTGAGACTGCTCATAGGTGTCCTCATACCTCCTGCAACATCCCCCCACATGTACAACAGCAATAGTAAACACAAAAAATATAAAAATAACATTTTTAATTTTACGAAACTGATTAAATTTAACCATAGATGCACGGGTTTGCCCAACGCTTAGCTATGGTTAATGCAGCTTAAATGGCTGAAGAGGGTAAAAAGGAAGATATATGCAAATAAAGCAGTATAGCAATAGTGTAGTGGGCAGAGCATTCACCTTACAAGTAGGCATTCCTGGTTCAAGTCCCACTGCAGCACATTCCATTTTCCATGTCAAATCATGTTATGACCAATATTTTAGTTGCATAACCTACTAAATAACATATATTTGTGAACTGGAGTACTGCATTAAATGCAGATGTGAGGTGTCAGTGTCATAATGTTATAAAGTCCACAGATAATCACATGTGCCCCATACAGTATATGCACACAGGAATCATGGATACAAATGGAAGGTAAAATGTGTAATGAATGATAACTCCATACAGCTTCCAAATCCTCCATCTTCCCAAGAACCATTAGACATTACTGTCTAAATCAGTGCAGTGGTAAGTGGGAGTAAGCAAGTGTAAGCGGGAGTAAGCATATGTAAGCACTAGTAAGCGAGTATAAGCCCGTTTGTATGGGGGTAGGCAATGCACACACAGGTTAAGCAATATGAAAGCTAATTCTCTGTAAGCATCTTTAACCAAAGGTTAGCAGTACTTACCATTGAGCAAACCCATGCAAACCCACTTACAAGTGCTTAAAAGTGCCTTAATCACTCTGCATCCAACAGCCACAGTTCTGCCCAGCAACAAAATGAACAACCTTGCAGGTCTTGAACTCAGGACCCTATACACTATAGTCACAGTAGTTAACCACCAAGCCATCACAGCAGTACATAAGAGTGAGTTATCAGCAAACAAACCCTCACTATAGTAAAATAAAACTGAACATGTGAAAGGAATCAGTAAACAGTCATATGCTCTATAACCTACTACATAACATAAATATGTGAACTGGAGTACTGAATTAAGCCCAAATGTGAGGTGTAAATGTAACAGAGTGTTGAAGTCCCCTACTAAACACAAGGACCCCATACAGTGTACATACACATGAATCATGGATACCAGACATATATATAAGATGTAATGAATAATAAATCAATGCCGAAAAGCAAATATAATGCAAAGTCAATTTTAAGCAATGCTAAGCATTGCACAGGCCAGCTTAGGAGGTGTAATCAATGTGTAGGCCAGCTAACTCAATGTGCCCAGTGGTATACCCCTTTAAACTATGCCAACCTTAGGTAAGCAGGTTTGCCCATAGCTTAGCCTTTTCAAAACCAGCCAACCATGGCAAAGTGTGGGAATTCAGCCCTACTTAAGCCCAACAGGCAGAAATACATCTCATAACTGGTTATAGCTTCCCCTTGCAGGCACTATGGCAGAAAGGCAGAAAGGGGAGAGGGAGTGCACTTCCGGGTGCAGCGCTGGGGCATCCAGGAGTCCAGAGCCATGGCAGGACTCCTTCTCAAAGACCATGATTAGAGACCGCTGCAGGGCCAGTACCAGGGTTCCCAATATAAGGTGGAAGCCTAGGATCATCTCGGCTGTGACCTCAACAGTGCCACTGGCATACCCCAAACTGGTGAGCAGGTCAGGCATCACTATGCTGACCTATAGCAGTGAAAGGGGGATCTCTTGGATCAGTGGATCCAAGAGGCTATGATAACAGGGGAGGTCCCAGCTGTGTGTAAGTATCACTCCACTATGTGTTTAATAATTGCCAGCTCATGTATATTATGGAAAGGTATGGCTAAATATTCCTCTTATGTCCTCCACAGTGGCAAGTGAGTGGGCCGCGAACCAGGTGGCCCATGGCTGTCGCCTGCAGAGGTTGTGATGCGAGGCAGGTTAGTAATACTCTTGCATGTACTGTCATAGGAAATAAATCTAAAAGCATTAGTAAGTTAATTGCCAGTATAAATCCTGTATTGTTTAAGGCAAGCACAGAATACACATGGAGAATCTGGCAGGAAGAGCTCATATAGTTTGTATGTAAATAAAAGCATAATAGCCTGACAATAAAGGTCTAACTGCTGGACTGCAAGTGTATACTCTGGCATCATATGGTAATGTAGATTTGCAATCACTTAATAGTACTGTTGTATTAAGCACTGTTACCCACACTGTGCAACATAAATAGAATGTGTAGGAATGTCTGTATATGACTGGTGTAATCTCCGGAGATCACTTAGTATAGCTGAGAGACACATAGACAGAAAACTGTGAAAAGACAGACAACACAATCTGAATAGCACACGCAACTGAGATGGCAACTGTTGTATTTTTAGCAGACACAGGCATGGTTCGAATCCTGTGAGCGGTAGTAGTTGGCATACAGAATTATACCCCACAACTGTACAGATATGTCCAGAATGTCCAGTAAGTTGGCCCATATCTGCTGGTCAAAGGATATAACAACACACACAGGTTTGCATACATGGGAAAGCTTTATTTGTGTACTATTACAGTTGTATATGCCATGTCATATAGCTGTTTAGGCACTGACATCCATATAAACAGAGTAATGCAACTGTGAAACAGTTATACTAATACAGTAGTCTGGAAAGGTTTACATATGTTGCTGTCCAGGCTGAGGCCTTCAAGTAGTGCAATAGTAAATACAGACTGGGTCACAGTATACCAATCAATCAACAGTAAGTAATGCAGATGTATAGTCCAGCAGCCTCTATCTACATTCTGTACACAATCCTAGGGGGTAAAGACTTCAGTTGATACAATGGGATATATCTGTTACATAACAAGGCATAACTGACACCATCACAATCACACTGACAAACAGAACAGTCTGTATGGCAGGAGGCAGTAAACCTGCATTTACCCAATGTGAATTTTATGGTAATGTACATCCAGATACGTTAAGGCAGCTTACCCCTGATACCCT
>NC_056725.1:939441078-939518578 GCF_019279795.1 Protopterus annectens | reverse complement strand
AGGAGCATGTAGGCCCTATGAATGTGTACTGGCTGCCTCAAGGTGATATAGCACATCCCACATGTGTCTGTGAAGCCTGGAATGGAACAGACCCTGGACCTGACCTCAGGGGACAAAAACATGTCTGTGTGTGCCCCTGGGGGTGACAACATCCCCTGGGTTGGTTCCACCTGATGGTTTTGCTGGACCAGTACATGAGGAGGCTCCAGGGTGGGTCACACATGTGATGTGGCCTGGTAACATGGGCAGATCAGTTTGGAGAGTTGGTTCTGCTGGCCAGTAGTACATATACATGCTATTGTGTCACTGTTATAGAACATATATCGGTAGTAATAATTTACACAATCCCGGAACATGTCCAACAGCATGCATAGATAACCCCAATAACACAGAATGTCAGATGTGCAGCAAACACATAGCAGGCATACCACAGGCATATATGGAATCATTGTGGCCCTGACAATGGCATGCAGGTGAATAGTCTGTAACATGCCAGCAATGATAGTGTCCACACAGGGAACATGGCTACAAACACATTTCACAAAGTGTGGTACAGTACAATATCTGCCCCACTGGTAGGTATGGTGTAGCCATACGTATTGAGTTGTGTGTACAGTTTGTTGTCGCTGATATGGTGGGGGGTGACAGTGATGTGTACTAAGAACTGTGGTAACCTTGCTGCATGACTTGCTCACACCTGTGTCCATCTTTATGTCTTTCAGGCACGATATCCCATGGAAGGCTGTCAGCCTACCTAGCAGCTGAAAAGGAAATCCTGCTGAATGACCTCATATAGCACTATGCAATCTTGTTTGGCCAGGCTGCCCATGATCAGCAGGAGCAGACTGCCCTGTGGAATGACCTAGTCCACAGGGTCAATGATGTCAGACTGCACAACTGCAGTTATGAGCAGGTCCGCCATCATCGTTCTGACCTTCTTCGCAATGCCCGTCGGCATGCTGCTGCAGTCCAGGGAATCACCTTGCCACGGGGGGGGCATGCCATCCTCTCCCCCCTGATATGTGTGGAGGAGCTCCTAGCAAGCCTCGTGGCACCTGCTCATCCACACAGCCAGCAACTGACAGATACCTTTGTGGTGGTGGGTGCCACCCACACACCAGCTGAGGAGCATGCAGGTAAGGCCATAGGGCACATCAGTAGACCACTGTTGCATATACATCCACATTGGTACAGGTAGATCATGCATATCTGACATGTCATAGATATATTTTGTTGCTGCATAGTAGTGATAAACAAATGTGCATATGTGGTAGTATTGTGGACATGTACTGTTGATATATTGTAATGCTGCACCCACCCTGTAGCAATGCCACAGGTGTGGCCACTGACTTTGCATCTCTCACCCTCTTTTGTAGGTCCCTCCGGGATACCACCAAGGCAGCAGCCTGTAGCTGGTGATTATGGTTTATGTAGATGCTTCCCAATACACCGGGCATGTAATGGCGATGGTATATTCCATGCACACATCTGACACACCTACCCAGAATGCATGCTGTACATGTGCATGTATTGTTGCTGTTAAATGCACGGCATCACGGGGTGACCATGATGGGAAATTGAAAGGGTATGTCAGACAACTGCATGATAACTAACATCCTGTCATTGCGGAATGTGTCCACAGGGAATAACATAATGGTGGGAGACATGGCCTATAGTAGGGGCATGTTTGGAACAACACCCATATACAGTGCAACACCAGTGTATATACCTGTAGGACAATGGCAACTGCTGCAGAGTTGCACTATGGCATAAGGCATTACTGTGGTCCACATTATCAGCTGGGACTAGGCTGTAACATGTGGTGTTTAGTGTTAGGGACACTGCAAAGTGACACACATGTGTAGGCCTTACTTGTCATGCATCAGCAAAAAGGCTGAAGGAGGGGTGTCAGCATTATACACCAGTGCACTGCAGCAGGGATCTTAAGGATGCTAAGAATGGCTGTATCTGCACATAGTCAGGTTCAGGAACTGTGGCAGACGTAAACCTACCCCCACAGCAATAGTGATGGCAGTGTGTGAACACCAAGGGATGTACACATGAGTAGATCTTGTAATCATGCAGATTAGGGGGACATGTGTAGGGCAGACTGAACATACACTGGCAAATGCAGATGGCCCACGCTAGTATACCCCTGCCAAGAGCAGTGACTGCTGTAGTACACATAACAGGAGGTGCGACACACTGTCATGATAAGGGTGTGCACACATATGCCCACACGGAGTGTATGCATCTCGGTCAGCATCTGCACACCTAACACATTCCGTAGACACTGCATGTAAAAGTACAGGACATATGTCATATATCGAGCTCATGTACTGTTTAGATATGTGGTAATGTGGTCCCATGGCAGATCAAGGATAGGTGCGTCATATCAATAAGCGTGTGTACACCCCCATAGCCATGGTATGCTCTGATGGTTGTCAGTGTAAGAGTATTGGCTTGGTCATACATGGTCCGCTGATGTTGAGAGTTGTAAATCAGACATCAGGCATTCACAAATGACATCTGTCCACGTATCGTTCCAGGTATGTGTTGCTGAAAAATTTAGGGGCTGTGAGCATTAAAGCTGACATAACTGACACAGTAGTACACATTCAGCAATGGGTTGTACACTTCTGAGGTGTGTACAGTACATGGCAGGGTGCAGAACAGGTGCACAGCAATACTGTGTACATGAGTGCAGTGGTATCCAGGGGAAGGGGCATCACCTAGTGACACAGCACATGCATCACACACATGTATGCTGTTGCTAGCATGTATTGACTATGGCTGCACTGCATGCTGTTGTGTACCATATGTTATGCATGTAGACAGATGGGTAATAGGAGGACTGTGTGTACTATAATGGTGCACCCTCACCTGTGTGTGTGTGTGTGTGTGTGTGTGTGTGTGTGTGTGTGTGTGTGTGTGTGTGTGTGTGTGTGTGTGTGTGTGTGTGTGTGTGTGTGTGTGTGCATCCTAGTGGGTAGCTAGTTTGTCTGTAGGATCACTCTGGTGAAGTGGAGGGAGGTTGATGCATGTAGGATGCATGTTTGCATGTGTGTGTGTTTGTATGGGTGGCCATGTATGCACATGTGTGATTGTGGGGTTGTTTATACAGCAGTACCTCCCTTTGGGATCATGCAGTACATGGACATGGACTGCCACATTACACACCAGGAATACTTGTCATGTATGTAATCACAGGACAGCTGATAGTATAATAAGGTCTGTAGCATGGAACAGGCAATACCAGGTATACCCTTAATATCACATTCAGCAGATAGGTGACCTACAACCCACATATGCAGCACTACAGATGCATTTTGAAGTACTAGTCAACACCAGGGAGTGTATCCATATACAACAGTTGTCACATAATAGGCTGATTGAGCAGCATATCTGGCATGTACTGAGCAATACATACACATGACACACCAGTGCTTGATATTATAGAATGAACATAGTAGCCCACAATATAGGGGCCATGCTCATGATGTCTGGATGGGTGAACACTGAATGACAGCAGTGAGGCCATTTAAAACCAATACACACAGGTCAGGCAGGTAATGTACTACCAGGTCTTGTGTTGTGATCACTTGTCTAGGCATTTAAAGGACTGATATGTTAATGAGTGGTATCAATGTGTGTATGTTACCAGGTGTGATGCAGGATGGGGAACACATGGAAATATACGTGGGACTGTCTGTAAAGTCACGGACAGGTAGGTATTATGGTGGTGTCTGTGTGTGTGTGTGTGTGTGTGTGTGTGTGTGTGTGTGTGTGTGTGTGTGTGTGTGTGTGTGTGTGTGTGTGTACTGCTAGGCAATGCTGTACAGGTTTTAAAGTGCATTTATTGTTTTTCCTCACAGGTAGCGAGGTGGGTCAGGGTCCCTCCTGCATGCAATCTGATGTTGGTGTCCATACAGACACCGAAGATGATGATAGTACTGTTGAGACACAGGTGGGGTTATCAGGGGCCGAAACAGCGCCATCATTTAACATCCCCCTTTTAGCCATCCCAACCCTGCACACAGTTTCAGTGTCTATACATACCCCATCACCAGTGGCCATAACAGAGGGACAGCTGGCGTTTGGTGGCAGTGCACAGGAAAGTGTGGCAACCATGCCTACTGTGTCTGGTTGCAACAGGCATAGTCAGATGTCTGGCAGGGCACCACATAGGCAGATGTCCCAGGGTGCTCATGGTAGGACCACTGGACATCATGCCCCTGGCAGAGGTGACATAGCTGGTTCCAGCAGGTGCGTGTTTCAGGCTGTCATGGAGGGGCAGGCATATATGGAACATTACATCAGACAGGGCCTGAGGCTGCAGAGCGCTGCTCTCATATCTGCAAGGGACAACTTCAGTGAACTGTCTGGTGCCATCCGTGCTTATACCGAGCTCATGGATAGATGGTCTGGTGAGATGATGGCCCTCATCGACCATGGTATGTCCATGCTTGAACGTGTGGTGGGGGTGTGGTGACGGTCGCATGGACATAGGCCAGCAACACCAACAGCTGGCAGTCAACATGGAAGTGCTAGGACACCAAGGGACTCCCATGGTGGTAGTACCAGCCACATCAGTGTGGGGGGGGGCAATGTCCACACCACACCAAAGCAGACCATGAACACATGGTCCTGGCCAGTGCCAGGAGGGACCTGGTACCAGCGAACATTTGTCATCTTCAGGTGAGAGTAGAACATCAAGGCCTGTACCTGGACATGCCTATGGAAGCCCTGGCAGGCACAGTCCACATGTCCATGGCCAAAGGCAGTGAACTGCCCACCCTGCCAGTTATGGTCTGCAGCTGTCTATAAACACCTGTGTAGGGCAGCCACGTGTCAGAACTGTGTGCATGCATACCCACACACTATACAAACACATCTAAGGCAACCTCATACCTTAACACACCGCATCACCATGCCCAGTTCACCTCAGTACAACCCACACACATGGTGTCAAATATATGGCCCACCCTTGGCCTTTGGCAAACGAACATACCCTGTGCATATGATGATACCTGTGCCACATCCCTGTCATCCATACCATCAATGAAGGGACAGGCTAATATGGTTCTGATGCACACAGTGACTGTACTACAGTGTACCACAGTACTGCAGTGTAACATGTTGTAAGGAGTAAAGTGTAATGCATATATGTCAGGTAGTGTAGCCATCCAGCAATGATGCATTATAGCTGTTAGTAACACTGGTTGATTGTGGTCTCTATAATGTTATCCATTTGTGTTGTAGGTGTACATGTGTCAGCACGAGGATGGTCTGCAGTCATATTCCACAACGGGGTATGGCACTGTGCTGACATGATGGCTATGACATATCTGGGGTACAGTTGAACACGTCACAGGTTAGTATAACAGTCATTGCCTATGCCACATGGACAGGTGACCCACTGGGGCATGTATAATCTGCAACCTGATGTAGACCCATCCACATACATGCACACTGTTACTTGGCAACACTGGGACTAGACCCCTACGTACGTATGTAGTGATACTGAAGTGTGTGGCTTCCATTGCACACCCCACACAGCATTTAGGGTGAGGTGTGTCCCAGGTTATGTTACATGCAGAACATCCCCAAACATGTACAGTATACTAATAGGGGATGTAATGGGTGTATATGGACAATACATAATGTGACATAACTTGATATACATATTAACGGACACATAACTGGCAGACACACATCCGAGAGACCAGGGCCTATCGCTGCTAACTAACATGACCATGTGTTCAATGTGTTACAGGTAGGCTGCACACAGCACATGTATAATTGGCCTGGAATGTGGTATCAGTTAATGGTGACACTGGTAACCATAACGTGGAACATGGGACATATACCGGGTGTACCTTGGTGTAATCACAGTGTACACAGCACCCACATCCCCCAGTGGATATTGTACTCCCTGAAACCCATGATGACACTCTGATATACCCACTGTCACACATTGCTCACAGCTGCGATACAACCTATTGTAGATCCCAACAGTTGTACTACAGGGATATGCATCTAATGCACATGCCACATGCATAGCAGGGTGTTGCATTATCATGCCTCACTGATGGGCAGCAAAAACACTATCTGTACTACTGTGTGGCAATGGGTATTGTAATAGGAGTATGTGGCCTAGGAATGCTGTAACATACAGATAATCGAACATGTACACATACACACACTTGCCAGAACACAATGGGTATCCCATCCCTATCAACCCATTTGTACAACGCTGTTGTGATGGTACTGCAAAGCTCATGTAGCCAGTATGGAAAGGATCTTAACAGGGTACATGTAATGTCCCATACAGCGGCAGCCACAACTGGCTATGGAAATGGGTGTTGAGATGGTTGTGAAGGCCCTCATGGAATTCCCACATACAGGTCTGCTAACACACAGACACTGCTATACTCTGTCATGCACATGTACACATGTGTCAGTACTGGGGTGCATCTCTGCAGATGGTCATAGCTGTGTACCTAGCTATTGTCCAAGGAGAGATGGGTTGTGTAGGGGTTGTATATACAGTGGTATCCTGCCACCTGCCATGTGTCAGCAGGCAAACCATTGGCAGACACTACTGTGGTGACCCTCAGTGTGGAAGTGACATGCATCAGCCATTCCGCCAGGTGCCTCCTACGCATGGCCACTGAGGTGATCAAGTTGTCATGCATGCAACATGCATGACAACACATGGTTAGTGTCTGTGATGGAGACCTGTACCCAAGCATGTTCAGTTGACTGTGGTAGTGTAGTGGAGGTACCCATGATATATGGTGCATGCAGGGTGTTATCTCCAATATGTGCCAGTTCTTACACAGCTGGGCAGACATGTCAGTGTCAATCAAGCTTAGGATGCCTGTACATATCCCAGCAGGATACCTGCAATCTGCACATCTGTACAGGGCCCGACAGTCATCCACTTGGCAAGTAGCTATGCCATAGGATGAATGTGTTGACAGACAGACGTTTGATAACAATATGTGTGCCATAACTACATGTCAGGGGCCCTCACTATCATGTGCTGTACAGACTGTAGTCAACAGTTTCATTCCACATGTCGGATCATTACTCAGTAGGGGTTATATACTGTGACACTGCTCACACACCAGGGATACAACAGGGAGGCCTCATAGTCCAGCTATACCTGCAGGTGTACCTGTTGTCAGTACTACATTTATCACTCTACTCTTGCATGGGTAGGCACTGTCAACAGTAGTGCCACCATCATACACTGCATGCCAGTGTGACAGCATGTACCCTGGGCTACTACCCCTGTATGTAACAAAGTCACATGGATAACAGTGCTGTACAGGTCTCACATATGTCTGTGTCCCAGACATGCCACTCACACCCCTTGCTACCGTAATGACAGCACATAGGCGCATGTATTGTACATGGCATTACATACACTTATTACAGATGTCATTACCCTGCTACGTTATCAGACTTGGAGGTGTGAACTGGTTACCAGGGCTAAGCCATGTTTAACAGGTATCAACATTGTTGCAATATAACAGCTAAGCTGATTTGCTCACTGGTAAGCAAAGCCTACACTGTGTAAGTGCCCGTACTTTACCATAGCTTAGCATGGCTTAGCTTCATAGAAAACCTCTAAAACATGCTTAAAGCTGCTCATAACTGCCTTAACCACTCTGTATCTGACAGCCCTTGCTCTGCCCAGCAACAAAATGAACAGCCCTTGCAGGTATTGAACCCAGGACCCTGTACACTAAAGTCACAACACTTAACCACTACGCCATGACCACTGTGAAGACAGCTGTGGTTTTTCCAATATATCTGTCAATACACATATTGATTAGTATTGAACAATTGCCTTTACTACCACAATTGTGTGGTACTTGTTATTAATATGACTGTTGCATCACATATGTTGTTTTAACATAATGTACACATAGCAGATACATACTATGAGATACATCTGGGAGAGTATACACAACTGTGAGGTTTACACATGACAGGAATATGGATATATACATATAGTAGGTTGATATATGTCTACATGTACATACACATGCATATTAATGCATACGTCTGTATACACATCTGTATAGTGCAACATGTATATGGGCATGTGTACATCTCTTCGTATGTACATATATGTATATATATATATATATATATATATATATATATATATATATATATATATATGCACATCCTATGTGTACAGATATGCCCATTTATGTAGATATATATCAGTAGATATCTATAACTATATGTGCATACATATCTATTCTGGTATACCTATTACTGTCAGTATATATGTAGATATCCGTAAGTATATGTGCAAATGTATCTCTATCTGTATATGTGTAGACATATATTGCTGTGTATATGTATATATCTGAGTGTTTATATGTATATATATATATATATATATATATATATATATATATATATATATATGTACATATGTACATATACATATCCATCTATGTATGTCGATATGTATATGTGTATACATCTATATAAATATATGGATAATTATATATACGTACATGTCCACCATATATCCTGAAAATGGAGTGGAGCCCTACCTCAGCCCCAATAGTCCCAACCTCGTAGTGCAAGGGGATGTCATGTATGTAGTGCAGGTATGTATGTAGACTATTGCTGTTGTGATAGGGGTTGTCTTCACAGACATGTGTGTGGGAGGTCACATTTACTTTTAACATGTGAGCCATTGGCTACTGGCAGACATCCTAAGGACATCATAGTACAATACCACTGCTAGCACAGTAATGATCCTGTGGACTACAGCAGAGATATGGCCAATAAATGTGGACAGTCTGGCACACTCTGGTCAGTCCAGAGGTATACACAGAACCCCATCGTGCAAGACATGTAGACCAAGCCTGACAATGTGGATGTTAACAGCCATGTAGATGGGTATAACACGTAAATACTGGTATACATTTGCCCCATAGGTTATGCATTCACACCCCTGTCTGTTCTGCAACACAATAACTGCTGGCAAAGAGGTGCCATGGCCACATACTACCCACTAGATAGTGAAATACATCTGTACAGCATCCCACTGCTTTGTCTGATATACATGACTGTTATGGTGGCCTGGCAGCAATACATCTGGCAAGTATCTGGACATAACATCACAATGGGTGAGGTCACTAAGCTGCTAGACATGTAACAAAGCACTGTGCAGGCTACAGGCAGACTGCCACAACACTGGCCTAACTTTCTTATGGGGGAATACACATGTACCTGCATATATAGCAGGCTCTACTGGCATGTCATAGCACAGAGTAACAGACACCTGTGTGAAAGTGCAAAACCACAACCAATGTGAACAGAGCTACAGCCACATATGGTAGCCAGCGTAATATTACAGTATATGGACTATCTGATCAACACCATCCTCATATGTGCCATTCACACACTAACCCTACATATACTGGGCCACTACAAAGTGTAGTCTGATGCCTGTCTGTGGTATGGAACATGTGTGTGTTTGGCCCTGCAAACATGTAAGCCGATAGGGTAACATACAGTGGAGCAGTATGTAACATCAGATAGAACAGGACCAAGAACAATGACATCTACCACAGCATGTACACAGGCCATGGTACATATTCACAATACACACACTGTCAACAATCACCATAAGTACACAGACCCCAGTACTGTACACACAACCACAGTATGCCCAGGTTATGTCCTCAAAGAGAACCCCTACTATACATAACATGTGTCGCACTCTGATATCCCATTGGCTTGTTATCAAATATGATGTCAATAAATTATGGTGTACAGGACATATGCACCTCTTACTGCATGACATATGTTCACAGGTTGACAGAGTTGTGGCTGAAGGCACAAACACAGAGCCAATATTGACATGTTGCTGTGATAACCTCATACATTTACTGTTGTAACAGGGTTTGTTGCAACATATGTCCTATGAGGGATATGAGGTCAGTGACTCTCATGTCTGTCACCATGTACTGTCTGCAATCCTCACACTATGCTTATGCAGTTCACAGACAGGTGCACTGTGGGTAAGAAAAGGCACCACACACTGCCCAGTCTGCAGATGACCCTAGAGATGGGGGTTTCCTCAGTAACATAGCACTGTCATGACAGGTATTAAAACATGTAGAACAGCCATATCCACACACACCCTGTTAAACCAACATTACTACAAATGCAGAATAGAAACACTTACATTCTGTAGTCATGTCAGGCACATCCCCCTCCTGTGTGTTGGCATGTTTCCACAATGTATGTTGTTAGAGGTAAATCCCCAATCCATCTGTGATGCTGTTTGCCAAACAACAGATCTAGGTCCTGCTCATAGTGAATGAAAAGGCCCAACACCAACATGATGTTCCTAGATATTGGAGTGTGTTTCCATGCAATTGGCTATGGGAATGTTACCACAGCTGTTCCACATGCAATCACCTAGAAGAGGGCTGCAATTCATGCAGAGGCCATCAGCTGATCATGAGAATCAGTTACAAAACACATGCTGCTGCCTAAGCAAAGTAGATGTAAGTTTCCACATCCACCAAAGAGGGACTGAGAGAGGCAGAAAGAGGCAAAGATAAGTCAGGGAGGGGCGAGAGAGTAAAACTTAAACATGTTTGTGTCACACACCTACCAATACAGGGTATCAAACCCCTGACAGACTATGTATTGCTATCATATGTCTATACAGTTATTGGATGCACCACATAAGTTACATGTTTAGGAGCTCTCCAAATGTATATGTGATGGTGAGTGACATCTGCAACAGTGATATGGTAGCTATATGGTAGGTGTAGTACACATGCTTGTCCACATGAACAGGTGTCAGCATCAGCATAGCCACACTCTCTCAAGGATGCACACACATTGACATACTTGGCAGGGTCAGGAATACAACTCCTCACTAGTTAGTTTCCCACAGTACAGTACTGTGCAGGTATCACATGCACCACATGGGTTATCCAGAGGTTAGATGGGCAAAGGGTATTTGGAGGTGTCTGACATCAGACAACATGCTTCAGTATGCCAATGGGGGTTGTAGTGAGTGTAAATGTGGTCATAAGTATTATACACCACAGACACAGACACAGGGTGCCAGTACTGAAATGCATGGGTGCATTGCTTCACGGGTGTGTAGTGGTCGACTGTGCCAGATGGCTATACAAGGCTGGGTGATGAGTATAGCTTGGCATCAGGCCACATGACAATGGTCTGCAGTGTAGCTCAGGGGTGTAGTGTCTGGATTGGCCCACATAGGTGGGTATTGTATTCACCATCCAGTCACATGGGTAACTATCATGTGTGGCCATTGCTGTGCATTGCTTGCCATGTATTTGTTCTTTAGTCCATGACATGGACAGTGTCTGGGATGTGCACACGTCCCACATGCATATACAGTGAAATGTGGAACTGTACCTGGGGTGTCTGGCCCATGTTGTGTACACAGATTGTTATCATCAGATGTGCCAATCCTGGCCTCATGTGGTGGGAACTGCTAGTGGACAGCAGGTTGACCCTGCACCTACACTGATAGCATGATACAAGTATTCCCTGGTGTCAGTGGCATCTGTCCATGCAGGGCATATGTTTAAGGCATGGTATGTCCTTTGTTGGTCACATTTGATGGCACCACAGGTGTTGCAGTTGTCCAGTGGGGAACATAGTGAAGGTGCACTGTCTGCATGTATGTGCCTATTGGACTGATGGGCAGGGTGCCATGCCCTCTGTAGTCCATTGCAATCACGCCATGGTTACTATCTGTGGGAAACATGCAGGATGCTACCAACATAGCAGTTGTTGCCTATGCAAGTGTGTTTGTGTATGAGACATGAGTTGAGAGTATTTTCTGGGTAATACAAGGGTTGCTAACTTTGTTCACCAGGCCTTGATGTCACATGTAGGGGTATGGATTTGCACTCCAGCCTCTCAGCTATTTCACATCTGCTATCCCTGTAAGGTGGACATTGTGACATATACTAGGGCCACCATATAAGAAATTTGCAAAACCCGCTTCACAATGACTCCATTTGTTACACACTCACAGCCACCTCCACACAGGATATGAATGGCAAACACAGACACACACACACCAGCCATGTCTGGGATTAGAACTCCTATCTAACTAGTTTATTACACTATAGCACTATGCAGTTATAGGATGCACCACAGAGATTACTGGAGTACTCCTTCCCCCAAAGGTGTATTTCACAGTGAATGATAGCAGCATTGCCAAAGTAGAGCATTTGAATTGTAGTGAGTGTGACTAGCCTAAAAAGCATTGCTCCCTACACAGACATAGAAGCACACACACAAACATCCACACTTGCCATGTGTGGGAATAGAACCCCCACCAGAGTACTATATCACACTACAGCATTACGCTGTTATAGGACACGCCATGGAGATTAATGGGCTGCACCTTTCCCAAAGGTGTATTTCACAGTGAATGACATCAGCAGCCTTGCCAAAGTTGGGCATTTGATCTGTAGTGAGTGTGACTAGATTAAAAAGCATTGCTCCCTACACATACAAAGAAACACACACACAAACATCCACACCTGCCATGTGTGGGACTACACCCCCTACCAGAGTTCTATATCACACTACAACAGTATGCTGTTATAGGACGCACCACAGACATTACTAGGCTATATCTTTTCCAAAGGTGTATTCCACAGTGAATGACATCAGCAGCCATGCCAAAGTAGGGCATTTGAGTTGTAGTGAGTGTGTCTAGCCTAAAAGCATTGCTCCCTACACAGACAGAGACACACAAACACACACACACAAACAGTTGCCATGTCTGTGATTAGAGCTCCTACCTAACTAGTGTATCACACTACAGCATTATGCAGTTACAGGAAGTACCATGGGGATTACTGGGCTACACTGTTCCCAAAGGTGTATTTCACAGTAAATGACATCAGCAGCCTTGCCAAAGTAGGGCATTTGAAGTGAATGTGACTAGCCTAAAAAACATCACTTTCTACACAGGCAGAGACACACACACACACACACACACACACACACACACACACACACACACACACACACACACACACACACACACACACACACACACGCACACACGCACACACACACACACACACACACACACACACACACACACACACACACACACACACACAGTTGCCATGTCTGGGAATAGAACTCCTACCTAACCAGTTTTTCACACTACAGCAGTATGCAGTTATAGGACATGCCATGGAGATTACTGGACTATGTTTTTCCCAAAGGTGTATTTCACAGTGAATGATATCAGCAGCCTTGCCAAAGTAGTGCAGTGTGTGTGACTAGCCTAAAAAGCATTGCTCCCTACACAGACAGAGACACACACACATACACAGACACACACACACACACACACACACACACACACACACACACACACACACACACACACACACACACACACACACACACACCCACAGTTGCCATGTCTGGGATTAGAACTCCTACCTTACTAGTTGATCACACTACAGCATTACACAGTTTTAAGACATACCACAGAGATTACTGAGCTACTGCATTCCAAAGGTGTATTTCAAAGTGGATGACCTCAGCAGGCTTGTCATAGTAGAGCTATGGGTAGGGCAGTGTGTGTGCATGGGCCATAACCCATTCATCTAAAGGTTGACACCCCACATGTGGGCACACACAGGGTTATATTCCACAGATACATGTATACAGCTGCTAGATGACTACTGCCTTGTACAGTAATGTTGCATAGCTAGCACTTGCACCACATAGTCTGTAATGCTGATGGATACCAGTGGCTAATGTATATAGTGAGTGACATGTACACATCATGTGGTTGTAGCCATTTTACTGTGTGCTGGGTGGGTCAGGCCTCATGATGGATGGCTTTTTGTCACAGTCACTCTCCTCTACACATCTATGTATGTCTGCACTTGGCTTATTATAGTGTGTTGTACTTGGATATATGTCTGATTTCTTTTCCACTGTGTGTGCAAAGCATGACTGGTGCATACTGAGGAGTGTATGCACTAACATCTGCAACTGTTAGATGTGTATGGTCCACTGTTGTTTACAGACATGGGCTTCATTTGTTTAAATGTGTGAGCATGCCCAGTTGACCTTTCAGTATGTTGTCTGACATTGCCTTCATTTCTCTAAGTGTGTGAGTATGCCCAGTATGCCCTTCTGTATTGAATGTGTGGATCCATTCCAGGTAGTTTATACTCCAGTGCAGACCTTTGTGTTGTACACCTGCAGGTAGCAAACTGTTTCTGCAGGGTATGCATAGATCATTTGGCAATATGGGGACAAACTGTGCAGGGGATAGTGTGTACTGTAGGTGATTGTGTCTGTGCTGCTTCTGCTACATGGTACTGTTATTAGCAGAGATATCCAGACATGTGTACTGTTATATACTGTGATGTTTTATGTCCTCATGTACTGTCAGGTGGACATTCTTGGTCACAGTGATGTCCTGGAGGACAAGAGTGACTACAGCTATGTCCAGTATTGTGGGCAGACGCCTCCATATCATGGTAAGTTATGCCATTCTGGAGGGGGAACTGCAGACACTTGCTGCTGGGTCTGTGTATCTGGTTCAGCACCTTGGTACAGTGCTGGCAGAGGATCCCATACTTGTACATCCATCACCATGACTGTATGGCCTTATCTTGCTGTGGCAATACCTCACAGCTGTACAGATTCACACAAGTTATCCCGAGGCAGGGGCCATGAGTCAGGACATTACCCCTATTGTCATGTACGGGCAGGTATGTAGCCACCCATTTATGTGTTTGCAGCCAGGGAACGTGTGTGCACACAGCTGTGTGTCGGACCTTGCACATTCCATGCTGCCCATGCTCCCACCCCCCCCTCTATTATTCTCCTCTTCCATACATTATGCATAAATTATCTGATACTTTCCTTAAGGTTATAACTTCATCACAGCTGTGTTTTCGTGTTGGTCCACAGTTCATGCAGTCAGACATGGTGGATATGTTACTGTGGTTTGTCCACATGGCCTTGCATATGGCTTATGTGGAGTGAATGTTGTTATTTGGGTGTTCATAACATAACATGCATTGGCAGTACGTGTGAGACACAGGCCTTTGGAAGAGGCCTGTAGACCATTTGGTGTTGATGCGAGCCAGCTGTGGCAGGCCATTGCATTCTGTCAGTCCTACAGTCTCAGATCACCATATACTATATTCCCCTGGGGTGACAGAGTAGGTGTGCTAGGTGTTCATGCCAATACTTTCTATCAGTCTTGATCAGGTGGTGTGGATGCTGTCAGGGTGCTACCTATGGCTAGGGACACACTTGCATAGGACACCTGCACTGCATGCTGCATTCATTCACTATTGCCATATATAGGTGGGGTCATATTGTACCCATTCCTCACAGCAGAGATACAACCAAAGAAGTACCTGTGGGTGGTGTTTGGGTGAGCTGGGTGCATGTATGCTATGGACACTACTTGCATCTGATGCACAGATATGCATGGGGCATTCCAGTTATGCTGGCATGTGCAGGTACATCAGCTGTTTCCCAATACATCAGTCCTACCACCTTTGTGATCTGCAAGTGTTCGAGCAGATGACACTGGTAGCCCCTACTACAGACCCAGATAATGTGATGCATACCTGTATGTACAATTCCAAGGGCGTGTCCATTTCACAGTTACACATTATATACTGTATGTCTGGGGTACTTTCCCCCTGTGTACTGCTTGTATATTTAGCCCAACAGCCATGCCATGTCAGTCTTTCAGATGGTGACACATATTACCACCATACATTTACAATGGCTTACTGTTAGCATGTGTTACACTGGTGGGAATTATCTTTGGCACTGCAGTTGTGAGGACTTGACCCTGTCATCAGCAGTAGTGGGCAAAGGCCACCAGTTCATACCTCAACATGCATACATACTGACCACTCTCACACAATATGAAACATACACCAACCAAACACACACATACCTGCATATTGTGCAGATGTTACAATCTATCCTGCTACCTTGGCCACCTCTGGGCATCTGTGCTCCACTGGTATTATACCTACACATACATATTACTAAATTTCTACATAGGATTTGGGGGCACACCTGACTGTTACTACATCTCTACATAGGATATGGGGGGCACACCTGACTGTTTCTACATTGCTACACAGAATTGGTGGGGCACACCTGACTGTTACTACATTTCTACATAGGATTGGGGGGGGGCACACCTGACTGTTACTACATGTCTAAGTAGTGTTGGTGGTGCACACCTGACTGTTACTACATGTCTACATAGGATTGGGGGGGCACACCTGGCTGTTACTACTGTCTACATAGGCATAGGATATGGGGGGACACACCTGACTGTTTCCACACTGCTACACAGGATTGGGGGGGCACACCTGACATTTGTATACATTTGCTATGACTGTACTGGTATGTCACGTACTCCATTTCATTATGTTTTCTAACCTATCATGCTGACTAGAGGCATGTCAATGTACTACAGGTCCTACATTTCATTGACCTACATATTAGTTTCTGACGTCCTACTCTTCAGAACTAACATCCCACTGCCTGATCTGATTTAGTATGTCTTTGTAGGCCTAGGGGGAGAGGTTACCCAAAGGCATTATTCAATGGCCTTAGCACAGTCTTTGTTTGTGTTTATCTATACCTGTCCTGCTGGCTGTGACTGTTGTTGATATGTAAACCTCCCTGACTGGAATGTGTGTGTCATATGGACACACGTGGCCCAGCACATTTCCTGCAGTGGGTTTTATTACCATGTGTAGTACTGGCTACTATGGTGGTGCCCATATTTGTCACAGATCTCATGCTGCCACTATAGGTGTCTACTATCTGCTGGCATCACATTCAGCCACCCGATTCCCTTGCATGCTCACATTCATACCATAGATACAGGTAACAACACATACTACTAAATTTGGCAATTGGTAGGATGAGTGACTTGCCTTGTGGGTGTGCCAGTATTGAGGGTGGTGCTGAAGGTCTGTCTATGTCAGATGCACATAGTACACTCCCTACACATGGTTGAGCACAGGTAGTGTCATGTTTGGCATCCCTTTTATTGTATGTGCAAGTCAGAGAGAGGTGTCATTCCCTGGGTCCCTCCTGTGTCAGTGTATGTGCTATGCGTTGTCTCTTTGCCAAGGCCAGGGCATACTGGGCATGCCTCCTTCTGCCTACTGGGGCAGGCTCAAGTTGTTCCTCCTCCAAGTCACCCTGTGCCTGCGCAGGCCTTGGCAATGGTGAGGGGCTCTGTGGCCCTGCCCCGTGCTGTTCCTGCTACAGCTGTTTCCACAGGATCATATTTTGTAGCATGGCACATATGATGACAATTTGGGTACATGTAGCTGGTGAGTACTGCAAGGCTCCACTTGATGTGTCCAGGCACTGGAACCATGACTTGAGCTTCCCAAACACATGCTCTATTATAATTCTGGTCTGTGGGTGTGCCTCACTATGGAGTGCTTGTTCGGATGTGTGTGCATTTCTGATGGGTGTCATCAGCCATGGCCCCAGTGCGTAACCAGTATCCCCCACTAGGTGACCGTAAGGGATGTCCCCATTGGCAAATCTCTGGTACAGCTGCATCAGATGCCAGATGTGGGAATTGTGATAGCTTCCAGGGCAGCCAGCACACACATTCATTATTATGCCCTGGGCATCGCACACGACCTGGTAGTTGATGGAGAGGAAGCCCTTGCAGTTGATGTAGACCCTACCCCACTCACCAGGTGGTGCTTTGATACATATGTGCATGCAGTCTATAGCACCCACTACCTCAGATTATTCTGCTATTTGGTGGAACAGATGCATACTGCTGGCCAACACCTCACTGGTGTTGGGGAAATATACATGCTCACCAGCATGTGCTGACATGGCATCCAGGAACTGGTAGAGTACCCTGGATGCTGATGCCTATGAGATCCTCATCATATCCCCAGTTTGGCTTTTGGAAGGTACGTGTAGCTAGTATTCTTAGGCCTACACATACCTTGGCATCCACTGGGATGGGTTCCTCTCTGTTAGTTCTGTGTCAGGTGTGGCCGGCA
Organism: Protopterus annectens; assembly: GCF_019279795.1. Classification (NCBI taxonomy): domain Eukaryota; kingdom Metazoa; phylum Chordata; order Ceratodontiformes; family Protopteridae; genus Protopterus; species Protopterus annectens. The sequence goes on along the minus strand of NC_056725.1, from coordinate 939,500,462 downwards.
CAGCTCAACAATTTTCTGTAGGAGGTCCCTGTCCACCCTATAGCACTCCACTATCTCTATCTCATGTAGCCCCTGGTAAGTTACCCTGGGTCTGTACACTCTTCTCCGTCTCCTCACTGTGGGTTGGTTGACAGCATTCACATCCTCACCACCCTCAGCCTCTTCCACATGTTGTTGTATGATAGCTATTGTAGCCCCTATCATTTTGTTGTTTTGTTTGTTAAAAGTTCCCCGCTTGTATACACTGGTGGTGTAGAGTATGGATAAAACCAGAGGGAAAGGTTTTTGCATAGTTTATAGTAGTGTTCTGGGCTGGGCTGGTCTGCTGCCTGTGGAACTGGCTGATTCTGATACATTGAACCTACCAGCTATGCTAGTCCTCCTAGATTACCTACGTACTGCTGTTTTCCTTTCCCATTGCCTTCCTGTTTAAGCACAGGGACACACCGCGCAAACACAGTACTCAAATGTGCACAGAGCTGCTATTTCTTTTTCTTTTAAAATCCGGTGTGAGGCACTTAGGCAATGTAAAGAGTGCTAGGCAGCCTCAGACACACCCCCTTGCTTAGCTCTGCTAAGCTAAGAGGAAACCCGAACCACAAGGCTCCAATCCGCTTACAGTATGTCTGACACACACCCTTATGATGCCAGCTAACTCCAAGGCTTGCAACAAGCTATTCCTGCTCTTACACTGTTGGGTGCTGACTAGCATGCAGGGGAAATCTGGGATTCAGTATCATTCCCCTCATTTGCATAGGATTGCTTGCTGATGCATAGTTACATGACCCACACTGAGCATCCCCCCTTAGCAACCACTATTCACTGGCCATGTTGCCTTCTGCCTGCCATTGAGTATAATGGCAAAATAGTGATTTTGGTTATAATGCATATTTTATGGGTTTTTTTTCTTATTTTCCATCCGATCCCTTTTGCGAGCCTCTGTCCTATGCTTAAACAGCCAAGATCGGCTAAAACAAATAAAAGTTGATTTTTTTATTTTTGCAAATGTTTTCCATGCGAATGGCCTTCTAGCTGGCCATTGGCATGCTTTCTACATTATATCCACCCTTTATTTGGAGCTGTCATGGCTTCATTTTGTAATTTGCAGAAATGAACTCCGTTACTGGCGGAGTACATTTCTGCAAATTACACTAGTCCTGCATGGCCGGTTTCCAGCTTCCTGGATTACAAATTCACCTCATTTGCATGGATTTTTCCTGCAAATGGGGTAATTTGCAACAGGGGTGAGTCCATGTAGGACTAGTGCAGGAGTACTCGTGCACATCCCTACAGGTTATTCCTGGATTGCACACCAGACATATTGCCTGCTGGAGCTCCTGCACTAGTCCTGCATGCCATGCAGGGCTTGCAGAATCCAGGGGCAAGTCTACTCTGACAAATGCTTTCTCTTCATTAAGACCCACCAATAAAAGTGGTATTTTCTTATATTCTACTTCCCTCTGGATCATCAGTGTTCTGTTAATATTCCCAAATGTTTGCCACCCCTCCACAAAACCACACTGATCCATATCTGTCAATTTTGGAATCACTTTTGCCATTCTCTTAGCTTTATAATCATGGTTTAGTACTGAAATGAGCCTGTATGAAGCTGGATCTGATGGATCTTTACCCTCTTTAGGGATAAGCATTACCACCTCCTTCTTACAGGATGCTGGTATTTCTCCTCCTCTGAAAATACTGTTAAACAAAACCTTCCAGATCTTTATCAATTTTTCCCTCCTAGCTCACAAACTTTTACAGGAGTACCATCTGTTATTGGGGACTTTCCTGTAGATTGGTTATACATAGCCATTTTTATCTCATCTCTTCCAGTCCTGTTAGTAATTGAGACTCATCTACCTCTAACAATGGCATATTTAATTCTTCCATAAACATTTCTATTTGCACCTTTTCTTGATTTCCATATTTCTCTCTGCTTTATACAAACTTTCATAAAATTTCTGAAATATTTCTAATACTTCTACAGGATCTGTTGTTGTCTTCCTTGTTATAGGCTTCCTAAGCTTGTTGACAGCCCGTTCCAATTTCTGTTACCTGAGTCATTGTGCTAAAAGTTTTTGTGCTCTAAAATTATTATCAAAAACAGTTGCTTAACAGCAATCTTTCTAATCTCATGCATATTATTGAGGTAATCCCTTATTTTCTCTTTAGCATTCTGCAGTTGCTCCTTTTCTTGTTTTGAGAGATTCCCCATATTTTACAATACTTTAACATTTGTCAGTCCCTCTAAATAATTCTTGTTACTTCTTAACCATATCTCCCTTTCTTTTATTTTCACCCTAGCTTTAAACTCCACTTGATTTTTATCCCACTCCCTAGCTATATTTTCAGAAGAAAATTCTATCTTCTCTAGTAGTTCCTGAATTAATTCCATAGCCAATCATTAAATTCATCTCTTTTCAAACAGAAGGTGGGAAAGCACCAGTGTCTCATTTTTATTTCATTACCTTGCATTTTTTATTTTACTTATTATTGGTGCATGATCTGAAATAGTTATCGGGTGCGTTTCAAGACCTTCAGTTAAATGCACATGTTCCTGTGAGATATAAAATCTGTCTAGCCTAGCCCAGTTTTTGTATCTTGGTGAACAATATGTAAATTCACTCGAGACTCCTAGTAATGAATTCACATCTTCCATGCCAAACATTTTCATATCATAAATGTCTTCAAAATCTACCCTGCTTTGTTATATTTTCCCTTCTAGGCCCCCAGACACATCTTCACTGTTGCAAACTAAATTCCAGTCTACACCAATAAGTAATATTCCTTGCTGAAAGCTGATTATTTCTCCCAGAATTTTCTTAATCTCTATAATAGCAGTTTTAGGTAGAATGCAAATGCATGGCAGTGTCATCCTTCTCCCTAGCCAGTAGCCCCTTAGTACTATGTATCTTCCACTATTATCTTTTTTCCTCTTTATCACTATTGGAGTTCCTCTTGCAATTAATATAAGTGTTCCTCTTTTCCTTTTCCCAAATATTCCACTAAATAACCATCTTGAAAACTTTTCTTTATCAAACTCACATGTTCAGTTCTTTCTAGGTGTGTCTCCTGTAGCGTAGCTATTTGCACTCCACATTTTTAATGTAGCTCACTACTTTTTCTTTGTTATATTTATCTGTAAGACCATTCGAATTGAAAGACATTACAGAAAGCATCATTTTTGTATATAGTTATTATTACCACCTTTGATGTCTAACTGCTTTTTTCTTAAATGAATAGTGCCAGCTTTTATGTTACCTGCATATGCTGTTTGGCAGGTTGGTCTTTTATACAGTTGTTTCTTGTCACATCCATTTGCGCCTATGCCACATCTTACAAAACTTTTTTGTTTTTTTGAAAGCCCTCAAACAGAACAAACAACCTCCCCCAAAAACCCTAAAACCTATTAACTTAATAACACAAAAAAAACTATGTACATCTTCAAATATTGAAGTTTTTGCTTCCTAGTAAGAACAAAAGTTCTAAGTTGATAGCCACACAGACAGGCTAGAGTTAACCAAAAAGAAAGGTTAGTCATGCTAAAATGCATGGTACAGCGTGTGCTATTATTAAGTGCTATATGATTTTGTGTATATTTGTAGGTCTCCCAGCTGAGAAAACACTTGAATGTTTTCAGTAAACACTTTCTTCAAGCCATTTCTCTTTATCAAATTGCCTTCTAGTGACATGTAAACCAGACACAAAACTAAGGGTACCCTGTTTACCAGAAAAAAAGCTTTATAGTATCCAATATTACTTTCATTTAAATGCTTTGTAATAAACTTATTATTGGATAACACCTAGGGTCTTAACCCAGTCATTTCACTATGCAAGCATGGGAAAAAGCACACTGACTTTTGTCATACTCTCTTAACCAGACCCTTCCCCACTCCTCCCTTCTCTTCCTCTTTTTTTATTGCAGTGCCTACATTTCTTAAAACTGAAAGAAAAAGAAGAAGGGAGAAAAAGAAAAAAACAAAAGCACCTGCTTATATTAGTATCCCCATTGCATTTCAAAAAACTGAGAAAGCTTTGCTTCAAGTCTAATTGGTTATGTATTATCTTTAAAACTCTCACAGCTTTGAAAACTCCTGATTGTTTTCAGAGAGGATGATGTCCTAGCCAATTTCTCCTTTCTTTTTTTTTATTTCCCTCAGCCAATCCCCTTCCACCAGATTGTCTCCATGGAGACATGAAGGCCAGCTTCAGAACTGCTACTTAGAATACATGCATTTTCTAGGAAAAAAAGCCTCATAAAGTTCAATATTCTTTTGTCATTTACTTGATCTCTCTTAAAACTAATCAGTTTAAGATTCTTCATCCAGTCATATCCCCATGCAAGAATGAAAAAAGCACATTAATGCTAACTTTGTAATGCCTTTTTAACCTGGCTCCCTTTTTATCATTGCATTGCCTATATTTCTCAAAACTGTACAACAAGAGAGAGAAGAGGGAAAAAAAACAACACCAGCTGTTTACATTACACTTAAAAATAGCATGCAAAGAAAACCATGCACCACAAATACAATACTATTAAGAAAAGAAAGTGTTTTCTTTACTTACAGTTAGCTTTCTCCTCTCTCTTCTCCTTTGCAAAGCATTTTTCTGAACATTAATGACATGAAGTAGGGTATATAATTTTGAGTATCCACAAATCCAATCAATTTTGAAAACGTCCAATATTTCTAGATTTTCTTGTTCTGTAATATTTCACAAATATATTTATTGCATTGTAATCCTACATTACGTTACTGATTTTTTTACCATTCTTCTCCATGGCCCAAATCCTGTCTCTGCTTCATTTTCAATGTACTCTCAATTCTTCTAGTCAGCTCTCATGCTCCCTTCCTTCTCTCCAACATTTTCCATGAAAATACTGGAACAAGTTTCACAGGTATAGTCTCTCTGTGGTCTTTATCACCAGAGGAACAAGAAGCAGAATCGCCTTTTGTTTCATGATTTTGTCCCTCCAGGAAAGAATAACTTGAAGACAGCTGGATACAGCAGTTTGAATCTCACACCTTCGTCTTGACATTTTGTCTGAATAGTGGAATGAATTTAATTCTCTTTTGTCTGGTGTACAATGAGTAATCATTCTCCACAAACACTCTGCTATCTTCCACATTTAGTTTTTTGTCCTTCTGCCACAGTGTTGTCAAAATTAACTCCTTCTGCTGGTAGGATTGCATCTTTACTATTAGAGGTTTAGGTTGCTTTCTTATAGCTAGGTTTGGAGCATGCACACAATATGCCCTTTTAACTAACAACTACTGCTGTTGAATACCAGTCCAGTTACCTATTTGTGCTTTCATAAAATTAATGAAGTATGCTCCTTCCAGCTTCTCTGGTATAGCTGAAAATCTCAGGTTTTCCCTAAATTCTCTGTCCTCTAATTCTATTATTTTTTGAAACAACTCTTCCTGAGCTGTCTCATATTCAGCCAGACTTTTCTTCATTTTGACCTCTTATTTTGGCAGCTTTATCATCTCATCTGAATATCTTTTTTAAAGCTTCTTCTATTTTTTCCAGCCTTTCGTTGTTTGTGTTGATATACTCTATCACAAAAGGAAATTTTGCCAGCCCAGCTATCTGGAATTTTGTAAATATCTGTATGTCATTTGTGACTATTGATATGATTTATATATAAATGTAATAAAATGAAATACTGCCAGCCCAGCTATCTGGAATTTTGTAAATGTTTATGTGTCATTTGTGAACAGCGACATGATTCATAGGCCTTTGTAACAAATGTATTAGAACTGTATGTCATGATGTATAGACATGTGCTGAAGAGATATTTTTATACACTATTGTAATTGTTTAGATGTATGTATTTTAACAGGAAATTAACTTGCAACACCTAAAAATAGTTGAGATTAAAGTACTCTATTGCTGAGCCAACAGGAGACAGGATGTCTACACTAGGGGACTCTCCGTGTTGCCTTGAAAGAGAGATAATTACTAGGCTTGAGATGCAGAAGTATTTTACTCTTTTATGACTTCCAGGATCTGTAAACATCTGAAGGCTATGTATTTTCACAGGGAGATGCTAAATGCTAGCAATTTCTAGCAATGTTTGTGAGCCTGGGAACTGAAGTCAGGTAACAACAAGTGATGCCATACTGCAAGTATCCCAGCGGTAATATTTGATATTAATGAGAGAGGGGCTGTGCATTTTGTATTTTGTCTTTGACCTGACAAGAACATCCACCCACCACTTCTGCCTGCTTGTTGTTCTCTAAGTAAGTTAACTAGGGTACAGCAATTTCTTTTAGATTCAGTAAGGAATATAATAAAGATTAGTTTAGAAGTTTTCTGTATTTATTTGAGAGTGTCCTGCAATGTTTTTTAAAATACCTCCTGTGATTTTGAACTCTGAAGTTACTGTGATGATTTACTGAGTATTTTCTTCATAGGATCATAGGAGTTTACTATGCTATTGGCCCTGGGGCCCTTATAAGCCTAGCCAAGATGTTAGCCCATGTTTAGACAAGTAAGCACCCAAAGCCCCTGTCCAGCAGGGAGACAGGTGAAATCCCAGGGGTGTATTTTCTGTTTCCATCCAGTTATCCAGGTTGCACTTAAAAAGGGATAATGAGGTACTCTGCTTGACGTGGAGAGGTAGTCTGTTCCACAGATGTGGGAGTCTCTGGGACATAAATCTGCCCCGCCAATATGTCCTATTGATATCAGAAATCAGGTTGAGGTTGCGCATATGGGTTGCTTTAGTGGAGCTTGACTTGCGGATATGCAACAGTCCCATCAAGGTGGGGTCTGAGATTGCTTTATATGCCAAACAGAAGTCACCCCTGAGGAGTCTGTATGAAACTGAGTCGAGGGTTAGGGATTTTAGCCTATCTGTGTAGGGTAGGTTTTTGAGGCCCTAAATTCTCCTGGTGAGGAACCTCTGTGGTCTTTCCAGCTGCTGCATGTGCTTTGAGAGGTACACACCGAAGGGGAGCATTGTACTCAATAATTGGAATTATAAGGGAAGAATACAGGGATGTTATGACCTCTTTGTCCCTGGATGAGATACCCTTACTTATGAGGTGGGCCATGTAGAAAGCTTTCCATACAACGGAAGCAACATGGTGGACAAAAGTCAACCTGGGTGCCCAAATCTCTCACTTATTGATTGTGTACTTAGGACATTGTTATTAATGTGATAATATGTGAGGATGTAATTCTCCCTAAAGGGGATGATGATGCATTTTTTGGTATTCAGCTTGAGGCCATGTTTCTGGCACTAGTCATTTGTTTGGGTGAGACCCTCTTAGAGGGCATCCACATCACTTGGGGAATTGATGACTGCACTCAGCTTGCAGTCATCTGCAAACTTGGTCAGCCATAGTCCACTGGTTTTGGCCTGTATCTCAGAGAAGTGTATCCCAAATAACAGAAGCCCCAAGACCGACCCCTGGGATATGCAGCTCATTACAGGTCGACTTCTTGAGGTGGCTGCCCCTATTTTGATTAGGTGGGTTCTATCAGTGAGACAGTTTGCTACCCATCTGGTAACATATGGGTTGATGCCTAGTTGAGAGAGTTTATCTGAAATCCCTGAGTGGGGAATAGTGTTGAAGGCTTTGGCCAGGGCAAGGTAGGCAGTGTGCACCATCTTTCTCTCGTTCATGGCTTTGATGACTGTCTCAAAGAAGTCAACCAGATTTAACAGTCATAACCTCCCCTTGACAAAGCCAAATTGTATGGAATCGAGTGTTTGGAAGTTGCCAATGTCTCTGTTAATGAGGTCTATAATAAACTGTTCCATGGCCTTGCAGATCAGGCTAGTTAGGCTGATGGGTCTATAATTTCCCATAGTGGTGGATGCTCTACCTTTGTGTAAAGGGATGACAGTGGCTGTCATCCACTCAGCTGGGACAAAGCCAGTACTCAGACATTGGTTGAATAGGGTGCCAAATGATGCTGCAAGTTCATGCCTGAGTTCATGTAGGATGCAGCCATGGATGCTATCGGTTCCCATGGAGGCTATATTTTTTGCCTTTGAGAGGGTAGTGATGGCCGGTTCTCTAGAAATAAGGGGTGGGGGGCAGCTAATGGGGATGTCCTGGTTTGCTGACAGGAGAGATGGAGGGCAGAAGTTTTTGCTGAATCTATCAGCCCACAGACTGGCTATATCTACAGCATTTGTGTATGTGGTGTCCTTGACCACCAGTTCTGAACAGATATGGGTGCTTCCTTTAAGATTTCAGACATATGTTCTTACATTATTTATTATTAAATATATTTAAACCTTTCAATTGTGGCTGGTCTGTCTAGAGATATTTAAGCTCTTAGAGCACTTGCATATCTATTTGGTGATACAGTGGGACACTCCTAATAGCCTTCCTCTTGGTCAAACTGCCATTTGGATTAATAGTAACATTACACAGTAGGATTGGACATCCTTTGTCACTACTACAGGCCCACCTTTATCGGCTGGCCTGCTAGCAATATTCTTGCCATTTTTAAGTCTCTGTAATGTTGTGTTTTGCCTAAAAGATAAATTACCTTTCTTAGTTCTATTACAAGGATGCTTGCATGAAGTATAAACATCATCTTCTACCATCTTACAAAATGCATCCAAAAGAGGATGGTAATTAGGAACAAATACACTAGGTTTATAAAATCGCGGTACTTGTACATTATTAACTTCATTTTTAAAAAGTAATTTCAACTGAACATTATGGACAAAAAGTTTAGTATCTAAAATAGTGTCTGTTAAATCACTATTAGTAGTAGGTATAAATGAAAGGTCCTTATTTAGCACTTCTGTTTCATATCTATCTAAAGGTCTGTGTGAGAGGTTCCAAACTAAGGTGGTGTTTGTCTCTCCCATATCTTCTTCAATGTAGGACCGTTCTTATTCTCCACCTGAGGCTTTCCTTTTTTGTCTTCCCCTGCTCCTAGGAGATTGATATTTATTTATTTATTTATAAACTTGTTTTTAATTATATATAAATTTGTATTTTATACATATGTATCAATGAAATGTTCTTTATCAAGTTATGCAGTGACTTTTAAATCACTAATTCATTTATTTATCTATTAACTCATTATGATGTCATTATTTAATTGTATATATATATATATATATATATATATATATATATATATATATATATATATATATATATATATAGATGCAGAGCACTGAATTATGGTTTGCATATGGTCTGAGGAAGCCTTTTGGCGAAAGCGCTTACCTACATTTTGTGTTTAATAAAAGTTTGGACTTGATTAAGGATTTGTGGCTTGTGAACTGAATTGTGAACTGAAAACAACTATCGTGTCTGGTCTGCATAGACTTTTTGAATGCTGGATATTTTCCTCTGCACAGGGTTGCTCCTAAGCATTTTTGGATATTCGTTTTACAGAATTAATAATTCGTTTAGTTTCTGAGTAAATATTTATTCCTTCATATTTAGTATTTTTTATACCAATCAAAATTATTTTTATTTTTAATATTAGCATTTACAGTTTGATTAATTAAAATAATGTCAGATTTATTACAGTTAGTATGCATCGAAGAAATGTATTTAAATCAGTCTGATTCCATATTAATTTATGGGACTGACTTGTTGATATCACCTACATAATAAGTTGTCATTAGCAAATATTTGTATTTTATTTTGAAAATCTTTGTTAAGCTGAAAAGCAATTATATTTTATTATATTTAATACTGTTAGCAAATGTTCTATTATTAAGGCAAATAGTAATGAAGATAATGGATATCCTTGCCTTGTAATGCTATGAAGTTCAATTTTCTGTGAAATAAATTAACTTACTTTTGCAGACGCTCTAGAGCCTACATAAAGATTTTTAATTAAATCTTGAAAACTTTCTAGAAATCTATATTCTATTAATATTCTAAATACAACTTTCCAATTAACTGAATCAAATGATTTTTCAATATCTAAACTTATCAAAGTATAGTTTCTTTTTCTTATTGTTTGATAGATTTATTACTGTGATTACTCTTCTAATATTATCAAATATTAGTCTGTAATAAAGCCAATTTGATCTTTACTTATAAGCATATCTACAATTTCTCTCAATTTATTAGATAATATTGTTGTAAAATTTTTATAATCAACACTTAATAATGAAATGGGCCAATAAGAGTTAATTGACTCTTTCCTGGGGATTCGATAAACTCCATGTAGGCTTTGCCTAGAGCCTATATGGAGTTTATGTGCTTGCAGAATGAGCGGCAGTGCTAATTGCATATGCATAATGTGCATCATGCTTACACAAATACGAGCGAGGTTTCATGGCCAGGAAACCATGCAGAGGGAACATGCATAGAAGTTTGTCTATGGGCAAACTTGCTCTGCAAGATTGCATGGAGAGCAACAAAGACTTCCTGGCCCGCCACCATTTGCCCAGGGAGGTAATTTATGGAGGAATTAAATATATCAGAATGTAAAATTATATTAAATTATAGAACATTACACCTTATGGGGATGAATTTAGATGCCAATTTGACCTTGTAATTATATATTTACTTATTTATTTATTGTATTTATTGTTTATAATTGAATGTGAATGACGTTTTGATGTTTAGAAAATTGTGGGTTTGCCCATTTAACAATATAGTTGGGTAATTATTTGATTAATTAATTTAATGTGATGGACACTGGTTTAGTATAAATGTCACCTTTTTGTATTGTGAATTTATTCCCAGAAGGCGAATGGCCAAGGTACCAGAATAAAGGCAAAGTGAATGGTCTTTGTGGTGGAGCTGTCCTGATATATATATATATATATATATATATATATATATATATATATATATATATATATATATATATATAGTTTGTGCTTCTTTTTACATTTACTTAGTGTGAGACAGGTCAACCTTAGGAGAGTAACTGAAAACTTTTTGAATTTCACCAGTGTGCGTGTGTGTGTGAGTGTGGGGGGGGGGTGTCTATGTGTGTGTATATAAACTAGATAGACATTTAGATAGACAGAGAGATATAGAAATAGATATTTGTAAGCGCCACACACATATATATTTGTGTGTGCCTATGTGCCTGTGTTTACATGCAAATATAACAAGTCTGATACACTAGGAGAGTGGAGAGGAGTGCAAAGTCCCTAAGGCAAGTTTAAGGATCATGATATTTCTTTAGGAATCAAAATTTATCTTTCAAACTTATGGAATTCACAATTATTAGTCTCATACTTGGAGTCAGATCGCACTATTCATGGAATAAAAATCCCACAAGAAGCCATATAACCTCAATGTTAATAAACGTCACACCAAAAAAAGAAAAAAAAATTGTATCACCCATTCTCTGTCAACACATCCATATCTCAACTTATCTCCCTCAAGGTATTCTTGGTCATACCATCTGTATCCACAAGCTGTCCACATCAAGTACATATACTATTTTGCATGAAACCACTTTTAGCAATTCCCTGGAATGCCTCCTAACAATATCTAATCTGTTTAGCTACTCCATTTGTGCTTCTGTTCAAACAGGCACACAACAATCCCTACAAGTACATCACCATAGTTAAGCACAAAATTATCACTACCTTGTAAAACTGAGAAAGCTAAGATACATCATTAAAACCTCAAAGAACTGTTGCACATTATTACATGATTAAAATTCCCATGTTGGTACTTGACCATTTAAGCGGGTTAAATAGTCCAAATAATATCTGTGCTGTATTAATCCAAGAATTAACTTTATAACACAACTACTAAAGGGATACTACCAACTAATACGACAACTAACAAAAATTTGCAGCTTCTTCTTTTTAGCTATTAAAAAATTAATCAGATCAGATGATAACAAACTTCAAGCCCCCAACATTCACTGTACCTTCATCATTTTCCTTCCACAGGAATCTCAAATTAAGGTTATAAAATGCCAGCAGTATTAATATCTGGTCAGTTTTCAAGGCCTGAGTACAGCAGCATCAACCTGATATAGTAGCATTAACTGAATCCTAATTAAAATACAAAATCTGTTTATCTGCTCATATATGTCAACAATAACACTATTTATGTGATAAGAAACCAGGCTTAGGTGGTGGTTTTGGTTTCTTCTTGTTCACAACAAGAACAACCTGAAAGCCAAACTTGCTTCAGGAAGCAAAAGCTTTGATGAGTATGCTTACAACTTGTTACTGACTCAGGAATGTTATGAAATTATGTCAGTTTTTACATAGAAGTGCTGTACTTTCCCTCACCCACACCCACATCAGTTCATTAAGTTGGGATCTCGACCATTTTAGTGGGTTTAATAGTCCAAGTAACATTTGTGCTGTATTAATCCAAGAATTAACTTTATAACACAACTACTAAAGGGATACTACCAACTAATATGACAACTAACAAAATTTTGCAGCTTCTTCTTTTTAGCTATTAAAAATTAATTAGGTGAGATGATATCAAACTTCAAGCCCCCAACATTCACTGTACCTTCATCATTTTCCTTCCACAGGAATCTCAAATTAAGGTTATAAAATGCCAGCAGTATTAATATCTGGTCAGTTTTCAAGGCCTGAGTACAGCAGCATCAACCTGATATAGTAGCATTAACTGAATCCTGATTTAAAGACAAAATCTGTTTATCTGTTCATGTATGTCAACAATAACACTGTTTCTGTGATAAGGTGGTGGATGGCTGGTTTAGTTAAATTTTTAACTAAGCCAGAAACTTTATGTTTAATGTATGTGTTTGTAAATAGTTTTGGGTTTTTGAAAGTAGTGCTTAATACGCATTATACATCCATGATAAGTAATTTTTCAGTAGATTTCATGTCAACACAGAACAAAGGTCTTTCAGTAAGTAACAACATGCACATTATAGTCAATGGCTTACAAATGTTTATCATTAAATATTAATGGTTTGAACAATAATGTCAAAAGAGCTGGTTTGCTTAAATATATCAAAATGCATAAAGCCCAGATCATCTTTTTACAGGAAACCCATCTATTAAAAAAAGACCTACAAAAATACTCATTTAATGGCTATACCATTCTGGCTGATTCATGTTTTAAGACTAAGAGAAGGGGCACTGTTATCCTATGGAAAAATACTTATACTATGCCAAGAATCATAGACACAATTTCAGATAAAGATGGGATGCTAAGCATGGTTATTTTGGAAATCAATAGGAAGTGTTATACTTTTGATTAATACATATTGGACACCAGGACTGAGTACTAAATATGTTGGCAAATATCTGTACCTGATTAAAAGAAAAATAGGAAATTATAGCAACGGGTGATTTTAACTGTCTATTATCAGGCAATGATATTTCTAAAAATGGTAAAATAAAACTAGCATCTCAAGACAACAAGTTTAATGACTTTCCAAACCAGATGAACCTTAAAGATATATATGGTCTAAGAGAACATTATTCCTTATTCTATACTCACTATTCATAACGGTTTGGTACACAAACATTGATAAGGTCTTTGTATCAAATAATATATACTCAAAAATAAGTGACGTATCAATAATGACTTGTTCACTTTCAGACCATAATGCTATAAACTTTACATTAACTATGCATACAGATGATTTAAGATTCCTACAGATAATTCCTGCTTACATAACTAAGTTAAAAGACTTTAGGGAATGGATAATGAAAGAAATAGACATGTTTATGGAAACAAATGATAATGGTGAAATGACTGCTACTATACTATGGGACACCTTTAAAGTTTATATATATGGTAGAATAAAATCTTGGAACTTAAAAAAAAGGAGTGAGACAAAGAACTTTTAGACTTAAAAAAATAGACAAGATAAAAATGGATGCAAAACCAAATAACAAAGTAGCACATAATGAAATTACTAAGTTAAATCTAAAATACTTAGAAGTTCTGAATCATAAGGTAGCCATAAATCTGGAAAAATTGAAATTACAATCTTATGCTGTAACTCCTAAATATCTACATAAAATAATGGTAAGATGCAAAAAAAATAAACAATCAAAATCTTATTAATGAGATTAAATATAAAAGTGATGGTTCAGTTAAGAGTACATCTAACTTAATGGGAATATTAGAAGTGTTCAAAAACTATTATAAAGATATAAATAATAACATACCACTTTTGGAGACAGATAATGTAATAAATACTTTTATTCAAGAAAATATAACTACTAAGGTGCCAATGCAACAAAATAACATATTAAATAAACAAATAACACTAACAGAAGTGAAAGAGCAAATAAAAATGTCAAAGCTATTAAAGCTCCAGGACTGGATGAAATAATTCCTGAACTAGATACAATTTTTCTTGAATATATAATAAAGAAAATGATGAGTGGCTTTACTATGGTTAAGCAAAAATGTATAACACCCTCATCATGGAAATATTCAATTATCTCCCCCATTTTAAAACAAGGTAAGGACCCCAAATCTTGTGATTCATATAGGTCAATTTTGTTATTAAACACTGACTATAAAATTTTCATGACAATATTAGCTAATAGGATAAAGAAAATATTACCTAATCTAATACATAATGATCAGACAGGGTTCATTCTTCATAGAAACGTGCAAGATAACATTATTAAATTACTATCATTAATAGACATAGCATGCAAATACAAAAAAAACAACTAACTATTATCACCCTAGACATAGAAAATGCTTTTGATTTTATTAGTTGGTCTTATCTACAAAGAATTCTGATTGGTTTTGAATTCTCCTCAGATTTTGTCAACTTATTAATGAAAATTTATAGTGGGGCACAAGCGTGTGTGAAAATCGGATCATATCTATCCTCACCACTAGAAATCCTCAAGGGAACTAAAGAAGGTTGTCCTTTGTCACTGTTATTGGTTGCTCTTTCAATGGAACCTTTTACTACACATATCAGAAACAAGCAAAATATAAAAGGCATTCAAATTAGTAAGGACTATTGTCCTAAGATACAATTATTTGCTGCTGATATGCTTTTAACATTGGGTGATATTGATGGTTCTTTGCATGATGTTATAAATACCTTAAGCAAGTTTGAAAGAATTTCCGGGATTAAATTTAATCATAATAAATCCAAAAAATTATTAATTAACAAAAACCTAAGAGAGAATAGCCTGTTTAATTAGGAGAATGATGTATTAGAATATTTGGGTGTCAGTATAAAGAGTACATGGAAAGAGTCTGTTAAACTAAACTGCAATAATTTAATAACCACCATTAGTGAACTAATCAAAAGATGGAATAAAATGTTCTTCACAATGGAGGATAGGCTCTCTTTAATTAAAATGATAATGTTACCTAAAATTTTGTTTTATATACAATCGTTGATACTACCCCCTCCCCAAAACATATTTATAAAATTAAATTCCACACTACTTAAATTGTTATGGTTCCCCTTAAAACCTAGGATTGCATATAAATGCCACATTAGAGCTTAGAACAGTAATGGGATAGCATTCCCTAGCTTAGATCTTTATTCCAAATCAGTTATAATTAATGGAATATTATATTGGATCTCACCTACCTATATATCTGGCTTGAAAATAATACATGAGATTCATATAACTGATGTCAGAACTATACAAAATCAATTTAAGGAACAATACAGAATAAGTAGAGTTCATTGGCTTTTACGTGAATTTTGTTTATTTAATAAGAAGTTTGATAATTTTTCTTATAGCATTAATCAAATATTTAATAACTTTAAAAATATAATTGATTGTAATTACAACATTAAACAATTCCTATTTCTTATATTCCCTATAGCATACTCCTCTGATTGCCTAGATTCTTTCAACATCAATGCGATGCAAAAATTAAAGAAAAATAACTTGATATTCTGGCATCAGATTATTGATAATAAGGGTATTAAACCATTAAACTCTCTTCTATGTAGTTTTGATAATAGTCAAGACAGTTGGTTGTTTATACACTCATTACGACAGTTTATAGAAAACAAAATGGGAGTATCAATCAACCTAGAGACTGAATCTATACCTAGTTTGATCTGACTTTTTATTAGACGTCTTGAAAAGACAGATAATCAAAAATGAAGTATCTCACCTATCTATATGATACTAAGAGAAGACACTCTAAAGTTTGACTCAGAGTTTTGGAATTACTATGTAAAAAATGAATGGAGAACAAATATCTGATGAATCCAAAAAACTATTATTGAAATCTACGTATGGTACCTCTTCTTCATTATATTGGAGATTGTATACATGGAAATTTATGAATAGGAGTTTCTGTACTCCACATAAAATAAATCTTATACTCAAAAAATAGTGAAAGTAAATTTTGGAAATGTGATGAATTACTAGAGGCCAACTGGGTTCACATGTTCATTGAATGTAGAAACACTGTTCAATACTGGAAAGACTTCAAATATTTTATAAAGGCTTTATGGTCTGATAACTGTCATATTTCTAACTCACTAATCCTATTCAAGGTTCCTATACCTAATATAATACCTAAATCTCAGATTCAATTACTCTGGTCAATTCTTGCAATTGCCAGAAAAGTTATTACTTTGAACTGGAAAAGTAAACAAGATTTGATGTTTAAAGACTTTATTAATTTAGCAAAAGTTGTTTGCAAAAAAGAACTGCAAACAATTTGTTATAGAACTCATAACATTACTCATAAAAAATAGCACAGCAGAAATTGGAAAACCTTTTGAACAAATAGTGATAACTTCGCATGGATAAAATGACTGTTTATCATGGATGAATGTAAATATTGTAAATAGTTTTGTTATTGTTTATTGTATTTGTTATATGTACATTTGCATATGATTATAATAAAAACAAAATAAAAATGTTTTTGGAAAAAAAATAATCGTTGGCACCATAACTAAATCCAATAGGTTGACCATACAATTGGGAACAACTTACTGTTAAACTTAAGAGTCAACAACAGTCTACAGAAATGTCAATTAATTCATATACTGCCAAATGCCATTAGTGATCATTGTGCCATCCTATCACACTGGTCCTTTAAATGACCTAAAGCCAAACCAGTTCTTGTTGTTTCCTCCCATTCTACACAGAAAGATGTTGGGGAGATTGGCAAGGGCAAATACAATGAAACATTGATACAATAGGCAGGGGATGTGTGCTGATTAAAATGGCCACAGACACAAATAATAGGAATAAAGGAAGAGGAATAGGGCATATACAATATGGCAATGTATACAAGATAGGATATGTCAGTGTATGTATGCTTCCAAGACAAGGCAGTAGCATAAAATTAGGCACATATGTACATAGCACAGTACTTACTGCTGTTTACACCTCCTGTGTGTGTATATTCACATTATCACATAGGATAGTATACATGTAACTATCACACATGAGAACATGTAAATGTAGATGAATGGTTGTGATATTAGCATCACTGACTGGAGAGGACATTTAGCAAGGTTGTATTATACAATAGGGGGTATATGCATGTTGTGAAGATCTGCAAAATAACTTGCTTGAATATGACTGAAATGTCAACATACCTCACAAAAAATCATGGAGAAAAGCAATATTATACTGGCATTTTTGTATAAACATACATTTAAACTTTTCTTAATAGTACTGTGACCCCTACTGTATAAAAAGCCATCACGAAGATTTTAACTACTTCTGATTCTTATCGCTTGCACAAAAAATTTACTTATTATCAAAAACAGCCATAATGTTCTTGGTTCTCCTGCAAAAGTTAAAATGAGTTGGTGTATCCCTATAGTACAGGAATGTGAACAGTGCTGCACAAGTTTACAGGAAACTGCCTACCAGTCATACTAAGGGTCACACTACTAATTTCATACTTTACCTTCAAAGTGGTTTGCATTAAATACTGCACTTCCACTACCAACAAACTTACCAGGAACATTTTCTTTTACTATTAGAGTTCTTTGTCAGGTATACTCTTATTTGTCATGCTCTTGTTTTCATTAACAGTAGAAGAAAAGCCTTCTCTGTAGTGCCCACTGTCACCATATTCTGATGTGCATTAAGAAATTAACAAAATAATTCATACATTTTAGTGTATATAAAATTATCTGCACTCTACTACAGCTTAAAATATACTTTCATGAATCATAAAATGTTACACTGTAAAAGGTACTTTACAGGAACTGCTGTCGGTTTGGATGGCGCAGTGGCACAGCGGCAGCCTTGTCACCTCACACCAAGAGGTTCGCTGGTTCAGTTTTTGTCTGAGGTGCCTTCTGTGTGGAGTCTGCATGTCCTTCCTGCTTTCATGTGGGTTTCCTCCCATGTTACAAAGACATGCATCTGGAGAGTTTCTCCCCGGGCCTCCACTGAAAATTGGCTTATTCCAAGTTGGACTTTCCTCGTTAATAAATTAAATGCGCATTTTCATTTTTTCTTTAAAGTCTTATTTTGCATAACCAAATCTGTTCTTGCATATAACTTTCTGTTCCTTAGACTTAGTCTTTATTGCTTCTTCTGACGGTGTAAATAATTTTCTATAAGAATTATTTTTGTAGTCATTCTGCAGATGTGCGGTAACCTTTTTATCTGAATGCTATATAATTATGTTTAGTGTAATGCTATATTATTCTGGTATAGTGTAATTCCTAGTATACTACATTCTTGTTTTTTACATTTTTATTTACTTTAAGTCTTCAGTGAAGATTGCTATTTTAGACTCTTGCAGTCCTTCTTCTATTAAACATTAATCTTTAAGCTGATACTTGCAAACGCTGTAGAGCCGCCTTCTTCTTCTTTCAGTCATGCATTAACTTCTCCAGCAACTCTTAAGAACAGGGAAATCTGATGACTTAACAAGTGACAGCTCATCACGCCTGCTAAGCATTGAAATGCTACAGTGCAGTGCAGTAAATGGCATTTCCACTTTTTCTCCTAAGCTGTCCAACCTGGTCTAAAGCTGTTTAACATTCCTGCTAAGTTTCACATCAACTTTTTAATGGCATCACTTTTTCTCATCTGTTCCCTTATGGTCCCTTGTTGACTTTGAGTGAAGATTTCATATATTAGGTCACCAAGCTCAGTGTAGTTGTTTTCAGACAGGATTTAAAAAATCTTGTTGGATAAATTATTACAAAACCAGCCCAAACATAATATTCATGGTACTGTTACTGTTTATTTTGATCCTTTTGTTAACTGTGTCACAGTTTACAGTCATGTGCTTCTAACAGTTCTTGTTTTTGATGTGATTGCTGGAAACATACAGTTCAGCACTTACTTGCATCAAATGGATTTTCATGAAGAATAAGATGTTTAAAAGTCAAATGCATAGCATAACTGACCAACTACAGTGCTCAGTTATTTACCAAAATATGAAAGATTTTACAAAGGGCAGGCCAAAAATGTATGGCAAAAACAGAAATGTTTTGTAAAATCAGATGGAAGCTATTTGCTTTGTCTTAAGTATCAGCCAGTATAAATACATTTTCTTAATGTAAATCTTACCTCTGCATTTTATTTTCCCACTAGGACTAACTGCAAATGTCCAGTTAATTGGTGTACTAGTTATCCTGATAATTCTCAAAGAACAAATTTATTTTCAAGCTTCCTTTTTCAAGTTTTAGCATACAGCTAGCCTTCTGTAAAGGTCCCTTCATAAAGACACATTACTATCACAGAAGATTCCATCTGCCTAATATATTCTATCACACTTACTTTTATATGTAAACCCACATCAGTCTCCTTACATTACAAATAAAAAAAAATCTCACTTTATTGAGCCAATCTGATGAGAATTTGAATATGAACAGATGTTATTCATACACGCAATTATGAATGTGTAAACTTGATTTAAGAAAGGAATGTCAGCACAAGTACAGACGGGAACCATTTATGCATGAATTCAGCTGACATTATGAACAAGTTAACATCCATTAGTAAAAAAAAGCTGTTTCGTACTCTGTTGTAACATCTGTACTGCACAGCTGGAAAATAAATTATACCTGCTGTTTAAGTCTATCTTACTGTAAAATCAGCCTATTATCATTTATAGATTGATGTCATATATTAAAAATGAATAAAAAATAAATAGACATGTAAATGATACCATTCTGCTCAAATATGATTTTATAGGTATTGATTCAACTTGTCTGTGAAGAAAAGAAATATAACAACACTGGCAAAATCGAGCTAGCTATTAAAGAATTAAAAATGAATGCAACAGAGGCATGTTCGTGTGTATTATCTTCCTTCATTCTGAAAATGTACAGAGACTTGTGTGGCTGCAGCTATTTGCTATCCCTGTGACTAGTGATGGAAGAGCTTAAAAGACTGTGTAACAGCATAACTTAAATTTCCATTTGTCCCCCTGTAATATAACTGTATTAGATTAAAAAAAAAAAACAGCCAACAAATGTTGATTTTTAAAATGACAGTGAGTGAAAGATGTTTTCATTTCTCCTCAGACCAATGGATCTGAGAAGTGTGATATTACCCAGATGTAACAAAAGTACATCAAAGGAGGATTTTTCTTGGAGGTGTTCATATAGGTATTTTATACCCTAATCTGACTTCAAAGAATTTTTGCTCCAGTAGACAGCAAATGTTGAAGGTGTGATAGGGAAGAAAGAAGTAACTGCAGACAAGTTTTTTGGGAATGTAATAAACTGAAAGATTTTAAAAATTCCTTACAGTGTACTCTTTCAGAAATATTGGGGGAACAAATGTCTGTGACTAACGAAAGGATTCTTTTCAGTTGGGACGCAGAATCTGAATTGTCTTGGCTGCCAAAAACAATTACTAGAGAATGGAACTCGAAATATAAACCAGTTGTATTTGAAATAATGAATATTGTAAAAAAGGTAATATAATTGGAAGTGTGGTCTTTAGAAAAGGGAAGGAGCAAATTAGATATAAATAAATGGAATTTATAGGAACAATATACGCAAATAATGTTTAGGAGGCGGAGAAGGAGTGATGTTTAAGGGAAGGTAGGAATTGAAAAAATTTAAGTAATTGACTGAATGTCAGTTGTTATAAAGAAAAAATGTATAAAATATATAATGCATATAAATTTAAAAAATGTTAATCTTCTTCTTTTGGCTGCTCCCGTTAGGGGTCACCACAGCGGATCAACTGTTTCCATTTCTTCCTGTCCTCTGCATCTTGCTCTGTCACACCAACCACCTGCATGTCCTCTCTCACCACATCCATAAACCTTATCTTAGGCCTTCCTCTTGTCCTGTTACCTGGCAGCTTCATCCTTAGCATCTTTTTCCCAATATACTCTGCATCCCTCCTCAGCACATGTCCAAACCAACGTAATCTTGACTCTCTGGCTTTGTCTCCAAACCTTCCAACCTGGGCTGACCCTCTAATATACTTATTCCTAATCCTGTCCATCCTCGTCACACCCAGTGCAAATCTTAACAGCTTCAACTCTGCCATGTCAAGCTCTGACTCCTGCCTTTTTGTCAGTGCCACTGTCTCCAACCCATATAACATAGCTGGTCTCACTACCCTCTTGTAGACCTTCCCTTTCACTCTTACTGGTACTCATCTGTCATAAATCACTCCTGACACTCTTCTCAGCCCACTCCATCCTGCCTGTACTCTCTTATTCACCTCTCTTCCACACTCACCATTACTCTGAACTGTAGATCCTAAGTACTTAAACTCATCCACCTTCACCACCTCTACTCCCTGCATCCTCACCATTCCTCTATCCTCCCTCTCATTCACACACATATATTCTGTCTTAGTCCTGCTGACCTTCATTCCTCTTCTCTCTAGAGCATATCTCCACCTCTCCAGGGTCTCCTCCACTTGTTCCCTACTCTCACTACAGATCACAATGTCATCTGCAAACATCATAGTCCACAGGGACTCCTGTCTGATCTCGTCTGCAACCTGTCCATCACAATTGCAAATAAGAAATGGCTCAGATCTGATCCTTGATGTAATCCCACCTTAAACACATCCGTCACTCCCACGGCAGACCTCACCACTGTCATCCTACCCTCGTACATATCCTGTACTACTCTAACATACTTCTCTGACACTCCTGACATCCTCATACTATACCACAACTCTTCTCTAGGCACCCTATCATATGCTTTCTCTAAGTCCACAAAGACACAATGCAACTCCTTCTGACCTTCTCTGTACTTCTCCATCAACACTCTCAGAGCAGACATTTTCTTTTCTATTAATGTATGCCTATGTCATAAGTGATAATCTAATAAATGTGTTAAAAAAGTTATTGTGGAGGTCATATAAGGTTCAGTTTCTCAAAGCCTGATACTGTCAAGCATTATTTATCAAAATCAGGTTAAACCATTTTGTCATGAGAAAGTTCTGCACCAGGTCC
The DNA here is from genome assembly GCF_019279795.1 of Protopterus annectens. NCBI lineage: Eukaryota > Metazoa > Chordata > Ceratodontiformes > Protopteridae > Protopterus > Protopterus annectens. The sequence continues at coordinate 939,478,188 of NC_056725.1, read as the reverse complement.
TCTCCCTTCTTCCTATACTATAGCATGTATTTCTTACTCTCTCTATCTCTCTCTCTCTCTCTGTCTCCTCCTATTTCTTGCATAACTCCAGAAAATTGCCATCTTCTAAAATCTGTACCCAACATTATTTTATTTTATTTATTAATTTAACATTTTGTTGACTGGGAAAGTCCAACTTGGAAGCCAGTTTTCAGCGGACGCCCGGTGAGAAATGTTCCAGATGCATGTCTTTGTAATTATGAATGATCTGCTAGAGGGATGGCCTTCTTAGCAGGAGAACCTGGGTTATAATCAAGAAAAATCTGAGCTACCTCAAGTCATAGCTTAGATAAAAAACATAATTCTCTAATACGAGGGAAATGTAGTCTCAGTTAGTTGGAAAAATATGGTACTGAAAACTGAAAAACATTATTCGTCAAGTAGCAGTAATACATTTGGCTGACAACACTGTATTGCTCTATAGTGCTTTTGATGACATTATACAGAAATTTCCATTTCCACTTGTGTTACTGATAGAAAATTGTGATTGGTCAATGCCTTTTTAACAGCTAAGCAGAGATAGGCAGGATGTGCTAGTCAGATCATTTGAAAGTGTTCTAAAAATGCTTATCTATACCACACACACACACACACACACACACACACACACACACACACACACACACACACACACACACACACACGCACACACACAATCACACACAAGAATGTTTATAGCAAAATATATGTTTTCTGCATAATGATAGGGAGACCACTGCATTAGTAGATGCACTCTTTTATCCTGCCACCTAGTTTGGACTTCATTGCTATCAAAGGCAAATATGTAATGGAATTCTGAATTTTAATGAAAAAAATAATATTAATGTCATTTGGTGCTACAACATTTACATTGAATAAAATAGTACTTCGATAAAGAAATGAATATTATTTTTAAGCCTGAAGTTACAAAATCATTATAAATGTGTTTGATAGTTTTTACACACAGAGCTATCTGAGGAGGAGCAGCTGTGATATATAGCAATAAGTAGCCTGTTTTATGCTAATTTGTTGTAGTTATTGCTTATTTTAGATATTTATAGCAATTGTATTGAATACTGCATACTTGGACTGTATTTCATAGCTATTGGCTCACTTTTGACAAACATTTCTGTAGTGTTTTCTGCCTAAAATAGTTTAGGTAGTAGCTGTAATATTGTCCATATTCCTGACTGTGCTTGTGATAAACATTTCTGCAGTGTGTTCTGCCTAAAATAGTTTAGGTAGTAGCTGGAATATTCTCCATATTCCTGATTGTGTTGTGGGCCTAGTTGTTTGTTAGAGGCTGTTTTCTGAGCTCATTGTCCAGGCCATCATAGCAAAGACCATCCCCCACGTTAGTGAGAGTTTAGTGGTTATGGTCATTGTCTAGTTAGGTTGCCAGGTCTACGGCTTGGAGAAAGCACCTCATTGGTCTTTTGAACATTTTTTAAAGTTGTTTCAGGTTTCAACTTTCTGGTAAGAAGTTAACTTGAGTGCTTCAGCCATTACACACAGAGCTATCTGAGGAGGAGCAGCTGATCTGTGATATATAGCAATAAGTAGCCTGTTTTATACTTATTTGTAGTAGTTATTGCTTATTTTAGATATTTATAGCAATTTTATTGTATACTGCATGCTTATACTGTATTTCATAGCTATTGGCTCACTTGTGATAAACATTTCTGTAGTGTTTTCACCCACCCACCCTCTCTATTGGCATCTTGTCTTTATACCTGCTGGCCTTGCAGTTGCCCGCCCTACTCTAAACTTGATCTTGGACACTCCTCCCAGTCTAGTGTCATTATCTCATTCTACCTAATACAGAGAGAATGTCCTTCTGTTCCTCCTTTCTCCCTTTAAAAAAAAAAATTGTCTGAATATCCTTGTGTTCTGACTGTGCTTCTCAAACATTTTGGAAATATAGAGTATATTTTAGTGCATTTATTAAAACTGTATTTGTCTTAATATTGCTACAACTCAAGTGCTCTAGGTCGCACTGCATCTGAATTGTTTTAGTGTGTTTTAGATGCTTTTCTGTATATATAGACTTTTCTGTATATGTAGACTAGCTACTTATTCTACTGTATTACTGCCTCTTAAATCGTTTTTCAGTTGTGCACTTGCCTTGCTTCATTTAAAAAGTTTTAAATTGCTAATTTTGTAGATTTTTAATTGTATTTACTGCTTAGGGCTACACATTCAAGTGTGTTAGCCTTTTCTGTGTTTATTTAATGTATTATTGCATTGTTTAAAAAACTATCTTGTTTGCTCTTTTTCCACCTTTCCTAGCAAGTATAGCCCAGATCCCAGGCTTTGCTGGTTTCAGGACTTTATTTTCTGTGTTCAGAGCTATCCAGACCTTGCTGTGGAAGAGGGAAGTCCTACTGCTTACCAGTGGGAGTGGTGAGCATTGTACTGCCTGTCTGACACTAGAGGAGTGGTTTCCACCTCTGAAATTGTAATTTTAGCCATTTTGGGCTGATTTCTATCCCTTTCAACTTTCTGGCTTAAAAACACCCGTGTTTGCGCATTTTTCACATCGTGCAGCACCGCCGGCTACAGTTAAACTATTGCAGGTGCCTGAAAGTCTGCTCTTCAAATTCTCCCTTAGATTTAGCTGGTTTCTCAGTAGTAGCACTAAAATCTGAACCTCTGTGACTAGCACTTGCTCTAGAACCTGCTGGAAAGCACTAGGAAGCCTTAAACTGATACAAGCACTCAACTCTCCTTGTTAATAAGGAGAAATTAATCGTAGGCACTAAACAGCCTATAATTGCAAAGTACCTTGCAAAGGTAAGGGAAAACAGCTCTTGTACTTTACAAAAAAGCACCTAAACAGGCATGTCCAAGGGTCAGCTTCCGGTGATTTCTCCTGTCCAACTGGTGAATCCGGGCATACTGGGGCAATGCAGCAACTGCCTCATGTACACAGACAACCCTCTCCTCCTATCGCCCAACACTACAACCTGCGAGAGATGCACTTACATAGCCAAACTGGAAGCAAAGCTCTCTCCAGCCAAGATTGTGCTAGACAGTCAAGAGGAGAAGGTTAACACCTGCACTACACCTCAAGCAACACATAGCCCTTCAAAACCCACACCATCAACACCCACACATAGCAACACTAAACCCACATATGCAAAGGACCTTAACATTAACCTGCCCAAGCAACAAGGACCTCCAAAGCTGAAACGCAAACAAACACCAGTCACAACCAAAGTGACACATAGATCACAACACCAGTGTGTCACCCAACAACAGCCCCTAAGGCAAGACAATGTACCCAACACTTTAGTCATAGGTGACTCTATAGTCAGGCACACAGATGGCCCACTCACCAGGCTGAACAAGGAGAAAATTACAGTCAGCTGCCTGTCGGGTGCCAGGATCCGCCACATAACACAAGCACTCAAGTCACTCCACAACAAGTGCAAATACGACTCTGTCATTGTCCATGTTGGAGTGAATGACTTGAAACATACCTCCCTGGACTACACAAAAAGAAACATGGAAGAGCTCTTGGATCATGTGGCCCAGACAGGTATGACCCTAGTCCTGAGTAGCATCCTGCCTTCACCCAGCATGATACCACAGTATAAGGGCAAAATGATTGACTTCAACAATTAGCTAAGCTTCTGGTGTCATTCAAAGGGGATCCAGTATCTGTTTGCCTGGGACGACATGATCGACAAACCACGATGCTCTGCCAGAGATGGTCTGCACCTGTCACCCCTGAGATTCAGGTTACTGGCTAAAGCTCTTGCCACACCTATAGTGCCTTTTTTAGGCAAGGTTTAAAGGACAAAACCACCACTGTAACAGATACAAGCATGCAAAATCTGAAGGTAATGCTACTCAATACTAGAAGTCTAAACCTCAAAATGCACTCTCTCGAGGCACTCCTAAAAATGGAGAACATCGATATCTGTGCAGTAACTGAGACCTGGTTCATGGCTCCAGAGAGCACCCCTGCAATACCAGGCTACAACTCTTACCACACTTTTCGGCCACCAAACCAAGACCGAAACACTAAAGGTGGAGGAGTGTCCATATTCACCAAGGATATTCACACCTCTAGGCTAGCTGCCCAACACAATGCATCTAAAATTCTGCAGGTGCAACTAACAGTAGATAAGACTGCAATCCAAACTGTAGCTTGCCACAGATCCCACACCATACCCCAAGATTCTCACTACACCTTTCTAAACATACTGGATACAATCAAACACACTAATACTGGGTGATTTCAACTACCCTGCCATTAACTGGGAAAACTACTCGGGTACCAACACCTTTTCCCAATGGTTCTTGGAATTCATACATTCCAACACCCTGGATCAACTAATCCATTGTCCCACCAGGGGCTCCAATATCCTAGACCTGGTCATTATCAACATGGGAGATAGATACTCCACACCAGTGGTCACCCCCTCATTGGTCAGGTCTGACCATAAGCAAATCACCCTTGACATCCACACCCCACCTCCACCCCCAGTAAGGAAACCGCCGTAAAAAACTTCTCCAAAGCCAACTTCATGCTACTCAAGTCAGAAGTGACAAACCTCATGACACCCATGCAGATGGGAGCTGAAAGTTCGACTGCTGAATCCTACACTAAGGCACTGTACGAGCACATCCACTCGTGCATGAATTGTGCCATCCCAAATACAAACAAGATGCTCTCCTCCAAAAAATGGAAGCCAGTCTGGTGGTCCCATGCCATAATCAAACTATACAACAGAAGAAAGAAACTGTTGCAGAAAAGAGGAAAATCCCAGGATACATAAAACTCCCTTACCAGCCTCAGTAAGAAGCTGAGATCCCTCATAAAATCCTCCAAAGCTAGTTACAAAAATGAAATTGCCAAAAATACCAAAGACAACCACAAGGCTTTCTATAGTTATGTCAAGAATCAAAATGACAATGCTCAGATATGCTCTGAGCTACAACAGAATGGCATTAAATATACTCATCCCAAGGATATTGACAATATCCTGGCAGCTCGATTTAGTGCAAACTTCACCCCCTTCTCACCCTCTAAAGGGCCTATCTCAATACCAAATTATTGCCGAATACCAGTAATCATGGCCACACAGGTAGAAACAGCACTCTCCAAAGCTAAGAATACAGAATCCATGGGACCAGATGACATCCCGGGCTGTGTACTACATGAACTACAAAATGAACTGGCACCTCACCTAAGTGTCATGTTTAATCATAGCCTCACCTCAGGCTTCATGCCCACTGAGTGGAGCACAGCTACAGTTATCCCACTCCATAAGGGGGGGATCCACCTTGGATCCCAGGAACTACCGTCCCATCAGTCAGACCAGCCTGATCTGTAAGGGCATGGAATGGAACTTATAAACAAAGACATTGGCAACCTTCAAACACTGGACTCCACCCAGTTTGGGTTCGTGAAGGGCCGATCTTGTCTCCTGAACCTGATTGACTTCTTCAAATCAGTCTCCAGAGCTGTGGATGAGGGTAAGGCAGTCCACACAGCCTATCTGGACCTCGCCAAGACCTTCGACACTATCCCCCACTCTGAAATCATAGATAAACTTACTAAGCTGGGCATAAATCCCTATGTCACACGATGGGTTGCCAACTGGCTTACTGACAGAATTCATACTGCAAAAAGTAGCCGACTCCATATCCAGCTTCAGACAAGTGACAAGTGGCGTACCTCAGGGTACATTACTGGGAACGCTCTTGTTTGGCATCTTCTTCTCTGAAGTACAGGCCAACACAAAGGGACTCTGGCTTTCAAAGTTTGCAAATGACTGCAAACTGGGAGCCATTATTGAATCCCCAAATGATGTGGATATTCTACAAAAGGGCCTACAGAAACAGATGCTTGGTGCCAGAGCCATGGGCTCAAGCTTAATGCCAAGAAATGTATAGTTATCCCCTTTGGGAAAAAACATGTACCCATGAATTACCACATAGGTGGCAGTACACTAAACACTGAAAGTGTGATGAGAGACTTAGGGACACAGGTGGCCAGTGGTATCACCTTCATAACCACATTACCACAACAGTCAGGAAATCCTTCTATGTGGCACACCTCATCACTAAGGGATTTTAATCCAGAAAAAAGGATGGAATTGTCCCACTGTACTCATCCCTCATTAGACCCATTATAGAGTACAATGCCCCATTTGGTATGTACCTCACAAGACATCTGCAACAGCTGGAAAGGCTGCAGAAATATCTCACTAAAAGAATCACAGGCCTAAAGCAGATGCCCTATACTGACTGTCTAAAAAAACTCCAGCTATACTCTGTGGCATATCGTCTACTCAGAGGCAATCTCTGCTTAACATACAAGGCCATGTCAAACCCTGAGCTGTTGGACATGCTCCACTTAAAGAAATCCCAATCCCTCAGTGCCACATGCTCCAGGGATCTAAACCTTGTCATTACAATGAACACAACATGCTGGAGGGATAGGTTCCTGACCCAGAGACTCCCCATACTCTGGAATAGACTGCCCATACATGTCAAGCACAGCGCCTCCTTGGTGGTCTTCAAAAGGAACCTTAATGATTGGATGGGAGATAGGACATTCATCCCAGGGATCACGTCAATTGCCCTGCTAGACAGGGGTCCAGGGAAGTAAATATTGTGGGAAGAAATATCCAGGGAATTGTTATGGCTAGGCTTGTATAGGCCCTAGGGCCAATAGCCTAGTACCAACCTATGAACCTATGAACATTTGTTAATTTGAAGTGAAATAAAGTCTAAACTTTTGTTTTCAGTCAAATGTTTTGTAAATGCTGCACTTTGTCACTTTCATAATGGAACTTAATAATCCTACTTACAAATGATAATTTGTCTCTACTGTCTCAAGATATTCTTTTTAAATTTTTCAGAACAAGAAACCTGGATGGTAAGCCTTATACTGCATATTGCTGAACCTAATAGCAATTGGGGGAAGTAGATAGCAGAGTGTTAAATATGTCTATAAGTTTTCAGAACAATTAAAATGTGTTTATTTTGCTATGTCATTTAAAGTGAAAGAAAGTGTTAGTTTTTCCAAAAAAAGGAACATTTTGTTTGGTATTTTATAAGAATGCACTAATGATATGCTTCAGATATATATACATAGTCTGTCATTCTGGAACAAATGTGATGTATGTTTGCTGTGACCCAAATGGGAGAAATCAGACCACACATTTCTCAATGTAATTTCATGACATCCATCTACAAAATGCACTTAGTTGGCAAATCCAGGTGCAAAGACACAATGAACACCTTTATCTTCATATAATTTGTTCCATTGCATTTGAGTGTAAAATGGGAGGCAATCATGATATCAGTAACAAACAATTTCCATATTTAGGATAAATACAAAGGATTTTTACATCCAGAGTAATGACTACATATCAAAGATACATTTCATACATTTCTTGTATACACCTGCCCAGGCAGAAGTCCTATATCTAGCCCTAGTGGAAAATAAGAATATTATGATGCACACCAGGGTTTTAAATTAAAACATCAAAATCCCAAAATCTCAAAGCATATAAGATCAAGCACAAATGCTTGATCTTATCTTGAAAAAAAAAACATTTTTGCAAGGGGGCAAATGCCCCTTCACCCCCACCACACCCTTAGCTACTTATATATTCCAACTACAACATTGCACTACAGTGAAGAAATAATCAATACCCCAATGCCCATTGTATTGCAATCACAGTTCAGATTCCAGCAAAAATAAAAACAAAAATGCTGATCTGTTTCATTTTTCCAGTTTGAATACACAAGATTCAAGCATTTGGGTTTGATCTTGTAAACTTTAAGCTTTTCAGAAATTAAGCTTTTAAAAAGGAACCATATACCAGATAATGAAACACTTACGAAACTCCACATTTGGTACTTATATATAAAAGGTCATAGGTCTGTCCTCATTTATGACTTAATTACAAAACTTTCAAGCAGTAACATTAGGGTATTCAATTACAGAATGCACTTGAAAATGTTATTCTACTCTTAAGGATTTCAGTGCATATTCATACTGTATTCAATATCACTAAATTGTCTTTCTCAGCAGAAGGAGCTTCAGTGATGCCAAATTTGCATGACAAAAAATGCTTTGATCAAATATATAGGATGTTTCCTTCTGGTACAATGACAACTCAGTGAAGATGTATTCCTGAGGGTGATGTATAGCATGATATGAAATCATATATTCAACAAATGGAAACAATGCAATGGAAAATGTCAGACTGTGACAGTGAAAGTCCTATGAATGTCTGTACTTGGTATACCTGTATATACTAGTTCCTCTTTGGGCACTCATAGTTACCTTTTCAAAAAAATATAACAGAACATGCAAGCACAAAATTCACTTAAGAATGCAATTCTACCAACAAGATTTAAAAGTAACTCAATATTTAATAAGACACCATCATTTTGGTTGATTTATATCATGGTATGTTTGAGCTGAAAAAAAACAACTACTTTTTGGAAAACTATATGTGCTTTTTACTTCTGATGCAATAATGTCTCAGTAAAGATGCAATATGAACCAGTGCTACATAGTTTAACTTCAGCAAAATCATATAATATCTGACTGAAATTAAGTATAATGCAAAATATCTCACTGTGACAGTGAATATATATGAACCCCTGCATCTGCTATCTATTCATAAAAGGCTGTATACATTAGTACTCCTTTAAGACTTCAATACCAAACTTTCAGGACATGATAGTTGCATATTCTACTTTGAAATGAACAAACATACTGCCATACTGTCCTTAGGGATTTCAGATTAACATTGTGCTGAATCTAGCATCAACAGGTTCACAATAATTGCAAATATTTTACTCTGGGGAAATGTACATAATTCTCACTTCTAGTTTAGTGGAAAGTCTGTAAAGATATGTTCTGGACCATTGTGCTGTACTGGTCAGCATAAGAATTAGTCATATAACATCAAAGGAAATCAAGTATAACGTCCCATACTAGACTGTGACACTGAAATAATTGTGCATTTTTATGCATCTGAGGTAGCACCTCAAACATTTTAAATTTCTTGCTATAACAGAAACATAATGCACCTATGACCACCATATTACACTACAAATTGTAATGTAGCTGAATCCTAACAATGACTTCAGCATGTTGTCCTCCTCAGCACATAGTATTTAGGCCATGTGTTACTTGCAATGTCAGAAATTTCACATTCTCTGGTAATATTCTGAATATATGCTACTTTCTCTAGTCTGATCCAAAATCTTACACCAATATGCAAAGGAAATACAATATAAAATGTAAAATGGTAAAAATGAAATACCTGTGAAACAGTATACTTATCAATTATGTACAAAAGGCCATATGCCAGTCCCCTTTTCAGAGTTCATAGTAAATATTCACAGAATTAAAGCAAGTTACTGAGTGCAAAATATAACTAAGACTACCACCCTACTGTGAAGAATTTCAGTGGAGCTCATTACTGAACATGACTGTAGCAAACTGTCCCACACAACAAATAAAGTTTTGGGTATACTATGCATTCAGTTACAATTTATTTTCTTTGGTGAAATACATACAATTTTTTCCTTCTGACATAATGACAACAGAACTAAGATGTAATCTGGGTATGAAAAGTATTCTACCACAGTGAGCAAGAGTCATATACTCACACCTAATGGAAACCAAGTATAATTACCTGACATACTGCCATATTGTGAAAGCCATGTAAGCCTGTTTGTGGAACCTAACAAAACAGGGGTTTGTATTTGAAACAGTTTGTCATTTTCTAGTAAAATGTTTTGGACCAAAAATTGATATTCAATTATAAACTGTTATTTGGTTGTATTTTTAGGTGCATGGATAAAACAATAAATTTATGTGGAATTTCTATAAATCAAGTACCAATTTCTAGTAATGATTTCCCTTTTTTCCTTTATTAATATTTCATATGCTGGAAAGCATCACCTTTAAGGACAATACATACTGGTTTGGTTCTTAGTTTAGAAAAGGAAATTATATTTATAATTGTGTGTATTATATATTGTCTGCAATAAAAAAGTAAAAATGTATATATTTGCCGTAAACTGAGTCTAAAGAATTTTGCATTAGAGATTATATGAAATTATAAGAATAAACTTATAACTTTAGGGCCAAAATCTTGTGTTGTGTCTTCACTTTATTTCCACAGCTGTTTTCACTCGTGAATTTTCAGTAGAATGCACCCCCTCTGGTAGGGTACACCTCCTTTCAATGCAAAAAAATTCATATAAATTATTCACAAATGAAGTTGTGATGATCATGTTTGACAGACTTCTCCACATTCCACCCCCACATATATAAATACTACCCCTGACAAACCAGATCAGTGAATCAAGTAGAAGTAATGATCAATCATTTTCACACACACAGCTTATCTTTACCAACTCCACCCTTGGAAAAAATAGTCCCTTTATGTGTATATCTCTGAAATTTCACTGAAAGGAAAATAAATAATGCCCATATTAATGCATTTATTTTTGTTGTTGCGAGATAAATATGCTCCCCCTGGCAAGCAATATCATTGATTGATTAGTAGTGATTATGGAACAGACTTTTGCCTACTTCCCCCTTCAGAGATACATACTTCCTTTGCACACCTCCAATGTTTGACTTTGATGAAAGTGCAGTAAATAATGTGCAGAGTAATGCTGTCGTACACAAAAATTCCCTACTCTGATAGCCCATATCATCAAAAATCCACCAGTTCTTATGTAGTTGCCCTTTACTTTCACTCATTGTCAGTCTCTGTCTCTCCTATCAAAAATAACCATTTTTCGGTGTATACAGCATCTAGAATACTTGATTATAATGAAAGTGAGAAGCATACTGACCACAGTATTATTTCCAGTTTGTTTCTCACAGGCACATATGCACTATCCCCTGGCAATGCATGTCAATGAGCATTTAACAGTGATTATACAACTTGCAGTTAGTTTTTATACAACCTGTCCCTGCAAAAAAGATAACCAATTTCTGTGTTTATCTGTGATATCTGATTGTGAAGAAAATTGACAGTGTAATAGCCACAGTGATATATTTCTACTCGTTGCCTTGAGATACATATAATGCACCCCTGAAAAGTATCAATAATCATTTAGCAGTAATCATGCAACTTCACGCTGCTCTCACTCACAAACTGCTCGCACCACAAAGACTGACATTTTCTATGTTTACTACTATATCCGATTTTTATGAAAGTGAAAGCAGTAATGGTCACAGTAATATATTTCAACCATTGCTCTGTTCATACTACCCACCCAAAAAGTCATATCAATGATCATTTAGCAGGTCACTCTCCAAGGCAAAGAACACAGCATCCATGGGACCTGATGGTGTCCCCGGCTGTGTGCTCCACAAACTCAATGAGGAATTAAACCCATAGTTAGGACAGCTGTTTAATCTTAGTCTCACCTCCGAATACGTACCCAGGGAGTGGCGCACAGCGACTGTGGTCCCACTCCACAAAGGCGGTGCCTCCACCGACCCTGGAAATTACCGTCCCGTTAGCTTGACAAGCCTTATCTGTAAAGCCATGGAGAGGATCATAATGGATCTCATAAATAAAGACATAGGGAGTTTGCAGACTTTGGATCCAACCCAGTTTGGCTTTGTCAAAGGCAGATCATGCCTTTTAAACTTGGTTGACTTCTTCGAAACAGTCACCAAGGCCATTGACGAGGGAAAGGCAGTCCATACAGCCTACCTAGACCTGGCGAAGGCTTTCGATACAATACCCCACTCGGGTATCATTGAAAAACTCATCAACTTAAATGTAAACCCATACATCACAAGATGGGTTGCAAACTGGCTGAGTGACAGAACCCACAGGGTCAGAGTTGCTGGCGCCATGTCAGACTCAAAGCCTGTCACAAGTGGTGTCCCACAGGGCTCAGTCCTGGGCCCACTCTTGTTTGGCATCTACTTTTCTGAAGTACAAGCAAACACAGGAGGGTTATGACTGACAAAGTTTGCAGATGACTACAAACTGGGCGCCGTAGTGGAAAACACATCTGACACAGATATCCTTCAGAAGGGTCTCACAGAAACGGATAACTGGTGCCAGAGCCATGGCCTAAAGTTAAATGCCAAGAAATGCATAGTCATACCCTTCGGGAAAAACAAGGTTACCCCTAGCTACCATATAGGTGGCAATCCCCTGATCACAGAAGAAGTTATCAGGGACCTGGGAACCCAGGTTGACAGTAGCCTTTCATTTGACACTCATATTGCTAAAGTAGTTAGGAAGACCTTCTACATTGCCCACCTTATCATGAAGGGATTCACATCTAGATCAAGGGAGGTCATAGTCTCCTATACTCATCACTCATCAGACCAATGATTGAGTACAATGCCCCATTCGGAATGTATCTGACCCGACACTTGCAGCAGCTGGAGAGGCCACAAAAGTTCCTCACCAAAAGGATAAAGGGTCTCAAAAATCTGTCTTATGCTGCCCGACTGAAAGAACTCCAGTTATATTCAGTTGCTTACCGCTTGCTCAGAGGAGACCTGTGCCTGACATACAAGGCCATGTCAAACCCAGATTTGATGAACATGCTTCATCTCAAAAAATCTAGATCCCTCAGAGCCACAAGGGCGGGAGACTTAAACCTCGACACGGTTATTAATAGGACGTGCTGGAGGGATAGATTCATCACCCAAAGACTCCCTATGCTGTGGAACAAAATCCCGGTTTATGTGAGGCAGAGCACCTCGCTGGCCTTGTTCAAGAGGAATCTTAACCAATGGATGGGAGATCGCAGATACACCCCAGGGGTTACCTCAGTGTCACTGCTCGACAGAGGCACAGCAAAATAATGGGCATAGTTTCTCCAAACTAATGGGGTGGCGTAAGCCACAAAACTATGGGCTAGGCTTGTAAATGCCCTCGGGCAGATAGCCTAGTATGAACCTATGAACCTATGAACTTAATTGCCATTTATTTGATACACAGCGTACCTCTATTTTATTTCAAAAGAGACAGCATTATGTTCTGATCTTACCAGAGAGGACATTACACTGGGAAGGTGGGGTGTAGCATTCTCCCATGTTAATGATGACAAGGTCCCCTAGTAGCCATATGAACTATCTGGTCCAGGTTTGAGGTTATATATGATTCCCAGTTTGTAATGGTGTAGTTAAAGTCACCCATGAATGTGGTATTAGGTGGAATGATGAGTGCCTCCATCAAGTTTAAATATGAGTTATGGTGTTTCTGGAACCTATAGCTAGTAAGGATATGGTATGGGAATTTGCCTATAGAAATTTAGACATGGAAAAGCTCAAGCTCATCATTCTGTTTGACCAGCTTTGAGGTAACCTTGTTATTGAATTAGATTAAGGCAACTCCACCTTTAGACCCTGCCTTTGCAGTATGTGGCCTAAATGTTTGGAAGGCATTGTAGCTTTTCACTGCCTGGGTGCTCTTTGTGGCTTTTAACCATGTCTTGGTAACTGCATAGACATGTGCATTACCCAGGGTGTGGAGAGCTTGGAGGGAGTGGAGTTCATTGTTTAGATTTCCTTGGTTTGGTTTTGCAATGCCAGAAGGATTGTCAATTTGACATTGCCTGAAAAAGGCACTATGGAGGAAGAAAATGTTTTAGACAATATTCAAAAGCCCAGAAGAGCAGGTACATTCCATCCCAAGTAATGTGGTCTGTTGACCATATCCTCCCATGCTGACAAATTTTTTGCCCCCCTTGAAATGACACCAGAAGCTAAACCAATCATTACAGTCAGTCGTCTTCTGTTCATATTGTGGCTTCATCCTTGATGAAGGAAGAATGCTGCTCGCTGCTAGGCTCATACCAGGCTGTAACTGCATTTTGCCTTCGTACACAAATTACTCCTCAGACTTGGCCACTTCTTTCATATAACCTAATGTATGAGGACTGCATACAGTGGAAGGAACAATGGTCATTGTACTGTATTTTAGCTAGCTACTCTCACTGACAGTCTCTCACTGACAGTCCCTCCAATCATAATCACCATAATCACCATAATAAATTGAAAAAAAAATACATCACTGTTGTGTGTATTAGATAATGTTACCACACTGATTACAGCTATAGCTAATGTCCTGTCAGTATTTATTAGAATGGGCACACCTACAAGAAAAAAAAGTATCCATAAAGACTGAAGCAATTGACATCCATTATTAAATAACTCTAGATCATCACATAAATACTGATATCAGTCTCTCAGTGCAACCAGTCTCAAGTACTTACCTCACATAGTACCAGGACATGGACTGATTGGTTAGCTGCATCTTGTTATTATTTTGGAGGGGTGATAAGTCATGATAAAAAAACAGCATAATGTGTGCAATAGTGGAGACTTAAGTTGAGTAGAATTATGTAATTGCTGGTTGTGATAAGCATGATCATGTGCTGCTTTTTGTAGCTACTCTGATTATTTTAACCTGAATTCTTCATCTGCTTGAACTTTCTTAATATAGCTGGGAAGTTCATTTCACAGTCTGAGGCCTAATAAGGAGTAAGCATGGACAGTGGGTTTCTCTGCAGTGTATAGCGGTGCTTCAGATGGAGCATAGTTGGTGCTAGGTTTCTTTACCTGATGCAAGAAGTGGCACACTGTTGTTATTTAGGATTTTGTGCATGACAGTAGGAAAAGGTCAGCATGCTGCTATACTGGATGTTAGTTTGCATGCTTAAAGATGATGCACAGATGCTAGGTCTAGGGAAAGAGCAGAGTAATATGTCAGACTGTTGGACATTTGTAAGTTGCTAATATTTTCCTTTGAAGAATGCATAGTAAGGGGAAGCCCATATCCTAGTTGTGACTGCAGCATATATTTATGCATTGAAGCTCTCCTTCAGGAATAATGACTTGTGATATTCTGCTGCAACTGTATAGGGTAGGGTTTAATTTTTCATTTAATTTATTGATATAACTGGACATAGATAGATTAGAATCCAGAGTTAGGCACTGATTTTAAAGGAGGTTACCTGTTCACTGCTTTGACATTATAGATAAGAATTGTAGTTAAAGTATATAGAATTTTAAGTTCTGGTTGAGTTCCAAACAGCATAGGTTTGATTTTCATAGTATTTAGTAAACATTGCTTATTCTGTAACCAGAAAGGCTGAGTATGAATTAGTTATTGTTTAAATTTGCTTAATAATGTTGCTTGTTAAGACACAGATTTTTAAGATCACAAGATCAACTGCGCAAAGAATTAGGTTGGATAAAAGTCAAGTGTAATGTGGCTGATGAAAAAGCATAAGAGATTCAGAACTAGGACTAACCCTTGAGGTACACCTGCAGAGACACATTGAGGAAATGGCACAGCACTGTTAACAACAAAGGATTTGTTTTATAAAAGCAGCTTGTAAACCAGTTTATGGTTGAGGAAAGGAAACTGGAAGATGCAAGAGAAAGTAAAAGAAAATTCTGGCGTATGCTATCAAAACCTTTACAGAAATCAATAAATACTGTACGATAAGTTGTGTTCAGTGACATTAGTTAGAAGAGTGCCCATAAGTGTGAGCAAAGCAGCATAGATAATGCTTCTTTTAAGGACTCCACGAAAGAAATAATGCAAAGACAGAATATCTGATTATAGTGAATGTAAGTTCTTTTTTATATTTCCCATCACACAAGTAACTTGGTCATATACTTCTTTCTCTAATAGTTTGATGAGGTAGGAAACAATCCAGCCTGTACTCTGAGGGATTTGCTGGTTTGCAGCATTTAGGAATGGGTACAACTATTACCCATTTCCTCTCCTTGGAGAATGATCATTGATTCAGGAAGAAAGTAAATATGTTACTGATTCAGAAAGAGAGTAAATATATTATGTTAAATAATTGTACCTAAAATGTCTTGGTGGTGCAAATGTTTTTTTTTTTCCTATCAGATTCCTATCAATTGTAAAATAAAAAAATAAGATGCAGAACTGATTTATCTTGACACCCACTGTTTTGGCAATTCCCCTTAATTCCAAGATAACTGGTAACCCATAGTAAAGGGGTTAAAGATAAATGTGGTGAAAACTGACTTGATGTTTTAGGGCCAACAAAAAAACACTGGAATGAATAAAGGATATAGCCATCTGAAATAAGTTGTGCTTCTTGCAATGCCTTATTCATTTTTAATTGCTTAGTACTTTAGTTAGAATCTACTATATAAAAGCAGTACTGTTATGTTCAACTGTTCAGCAACATATACAACATGATTTGCCTTCCAAAACCAAAATATTGACTGAATAATAATAAAATGAAGCAGCTATTCATATAAGATGACAACTCTGAACAATTAAGTTCTGATGTATTTAACATCCCTGATTTTTCTATCAGTATATTTCCACCTGAAATTCTAATACTAAATGTCACCTTTTTAACTAATGAGTTTCTTTATTGGTCACCATCTATGTAAAATATCAACCATGTGATACAAAAGATTACATATATATCATATGACTGAATAAGTGGCTATACATGTTTGACTTCTTACAGGTACTCTGCAAAATGTATAAATAATTTTCCTTTCAGTGTTATTTTTACATTTATAACTCGAGATGCATTTCAACTACATTCTATCATTACAAATCTGTTTGCATTTGACAGGTTCATATTTCAAAATGCTTAATTTAATGCAGTTGTGTTTACTGTGAACAACTGAACGTTAACTGTTTCGGTATAAAATGGTTTTGTTAACCCTTTGTGGCTTGACTCCAACATCAACATTTTTTTTTTTCAGTTTGAACATATTCACCCAGTTCAAACCACGTGTGTTAGACTTAGGTAAACATGGGCAAGCACAGTAAAATGTCTACTTTCACAGTAACAATACAATTCAAGCAAATTGTTTGACTTCAGGTACCACAAAGGAATAAATAATATTAATAAAAAAATAGAACTTTGAAGTTGCCCAGTCAAATTTTTCTCCTGGTCTCCCTGACACATCAATGTAATATGTGAGAGATGCATTCTGACTGTGTAGCTGTACAAGCTCCTTGCAGAAAGAGATTGTAGATTTCTTGCAAGGTTTGCCAGCTGTAAATTTATCCTCAGCACAGCAGTCTCATATATATTACATCTTAGTGACTTCTAACTAGAATAATAAGAATGTTATTTTTATTTGAAATATATATACAGTCTTTCCACATTGACAAGATGCATACTTTTTCCAGTATAATCATAGTTAAGTCCTCACCCCCGCCATACTGCATAACTCATTATCTGTTCTTCCACCAACTAACGTTCTTTAGTGGGCAAGTGGCATGAGTCCCTAGCACCTTTTTAGTTATCTACCCAGTGGTGAATGGTGAACATTATAAACTGCCTCACTTCACTATAAAATGCTGACTTTTCCCATGATTTGTATATATTCCGGGCCACAATTACTTCTGCAAAAGTATAGACCAAACCAGTATGACCTTACTATCTTTCTGGTAGGTTTGAGTTTCTTGGACAGTCCTCAGTGTAGCCTGGGTCAACCATTTCCTGGAATAGTTGAACTAAGTGTATTCAAATCAAACTTTGGAAAAGCAATGATAAAATAATAAACTCCAATGATTTGTCAGAATTCTAAAGTGATACACTTCCACAAAAAAGTGAGTCCTGTAAAAAAACAAGAGCACCTCCTTAAAGCATAATACCATACGATAAAGAATGGTATACTTACAACCTTTCTAAAGCAGGTGGTACCGACATCTATGCTATTTTAGTACAATATTGTAATTTTGTGTAGACAGTATACACTGTCATTGCCATCTGAACACAGAATCACTAGAAAGACGATGTGAAGTGGTGTCTGCTGCCGTCACTTTGTATTTCTACTTCAGCATAATGTTCTGCTAAAGAGAAATCTTCGAAAGCTCAAGCAGTACATTGTGGGCATTCAGGTGAGCGGTAACATCTTCATATATTCTGCATTTTCTGATCATCTTCTGCTATGTTTAATTCTGAGTAGTATGTTGCACACATTTCTAGGAAGCTGCAATCTGAAATGAAAGGCATATAATACCCTAAGAAATGTTCTCAATTGCATACATACCTGAAACAATACTAATGTATTGCAAAATAGTCTGCAAACAGCTCAGAATACATTCTGCCTCATAGATATTCCTCTGCTGCATTACTTTCAGTTCACACAGTATAAACAAATCATGAAAAAGGAAATATTATAACTCCCATTATATATTATATAATCTTAGTTTTGCTAGTAATACTAAAATGTGTCATGGTAATTCTGTTTTTCTTTGTTAATATTGTGGAAATAACATACATTACCACTTTGATGTCTAAATACGGAAACACCACAAAGGCACTGTTTAGCAGTGCCCGGTATCTTTTCTGCTGCAGCATTACAGCTTACAGTACAGAGACTCTTCAACAGTTGAAATAGTCTACCATATAAATTCAATCAAGAGCTAGCACGCTCTTATGTTCTACACTTTCTGGTGGTTGCTTATGTGAGTGGCTATTTAAATATCCATAATAGCTTGTTTCAAATGGTGGCAATCTCAGTGTATTAAAATTCTTATCTGAATCAGAACTGCAAAGTGAAAATTCCAAACACTGTTAGGTTACACTCCTGTGTGTGCCTTTAACAGATGATAATAAATATTATGTACATAATGTTAATAAAAAACAAATTAAAGTTGGATTAACGTAGTGGCTGGGATTCAGAAATGCTGTAGTTATGGTCACGGCCAGTTCATTGCTATTTACCTTGTTTGCATGACAAGGCTCAGGTCTCGTTATTAATGAAAAGTGGTGAAAATCAGTGTGAGAAGATGAGCTTATTAAATATCATGCTTGTGGATGCAGATGGGTCTGAAGTAAGGTGTGGTTGCAGTGAAACAGTGAAAGATGAGGAAAAACAATGAACGTCAGTCATGTATGCACCTCCAAGAGGCTTGACTCAGTCATGCATAACCTGGAAAAAGGAAACAATCATATCACCATGGAGAGTTAGATTGTTAAGGCTGTCATAATGTGGTGGAGGGGGGTATTTTCTCAATAACGTTATGCACGTGAAAGCAGTGACAAGAAGTGTAAGTCATGACAAAGCCTTAAAAAGCCTTTATACATGTGTGCTCATCAAAGTTTTGACTAAATTAAGGGACGGAAAGGGAAATATAGGAAAGTGATGAAAAAAGTAGGAGCAAGCATACTGTAGAACATAAGCTGCAAACCTAATGAATGTGCAAGATGGAGATGGGGAAGGTGCGGTAAAATACGTTTGTTGGTCAGCTGCTCAATTTCATAAATATTTATAGAGAAGTTGTACCTCTCAACTGTCACCTGCATAGTTGGGGAAAAGCAAAGAGGAATTACTGTCTTCTCACAAATAAGGAACAATTTAACTGGTGGTCATTAATTAGAATGGCCAAAATAAGGACCAGTCTTAACAGAGTTGGAACAGAACTGCTATAAAAAATTAATAGCCTAAATGGTTTCCAGCTGAGAGGTATGATGACAGACAAGGTAAGCAGAGGAAGAAAGGAAGAGTAGTAAGAGGAAGGTAAGAGGGTTAGGGTAGGCAGCTGAGGCACACAAACAAGCAAATATAAATAGAAGATGTATAAGACTGGCAGGGGACAAGCTGACTCTGTGAGAGGGGAAAACACAATGCAGAAGGCGATATCAGACAAATAGCAGGTAGACAATGGAGTTTGGGAAGACCAGACAAAAAAAAAGTGGGCAAAGACAAGAAAGGGAGGGTAACTCCGGGATGGGAGACAGAAAGGGGCTGCACAGCTGCTGTCCCTGCCAGCTGTAAACCACTGGGAGCTTGCCTGACACCACTGGGCCCAGGTTTGCATGGAGGAGCCAGAGAGGGGCAGGGAAGACACTCAATGAGCTGTTGAAGGAGATTTTCTAGATGACTGTTGCAGGTATCTAGACTCCATTCAGTGTGTGCCTTCACAATGTCTGCGTGCTGCTGGGGCTCACAAAGCTGTCACCACCACTTCCACTGCAACTGGCCTAGACAACAGACCCAACTTCTGGTGAAGGGCTGGCTGATGTGTCTGTTGAATGCTATAGGTGTGGAGTGACCATGGCAGCCTGGCCAATAGATGTTGTGGGTGGTGGTACTGCTGCGTCTGGGGAAGGTTGACAGGTCTTGCTGTGTCACGACCTGGTACATGTCTAGACCCTGATGCATACAATTGCAAAATAAATAGAGAGAAACAAAACAGTAAACAAAATGAATGCATGTAATACAAAGGATAGTGGGAAAGAGGGTAGGGTAGGGGAGAGGGAAGTGCAGAAACATTAAAAAATACAATTCATACATATATTTACTGAGACAATGTTACATCTACTGTACTGAAAAGAATGACAAACACCAAAACTACATGTCCATTGACAGCATAATATACAACCATAGGGAAAATCAAACCCACAGCCTTACTGCATGCAAGTTAAGAGACAAAGCCTTAACATGTCGAGCTGCTTATATACTCCAAATGTCACCTTCAATCAAACACACAGTAATGGCATCAGTTCAGTTAAAGTGTATTGAGAAAGACAGTGGGTGGGAGAAATATACATAATGAAAAAATGCAGCTCATATGTATTTTTCCCTTATAACATTGCTGTTTACTTACTAAAAATACAACAAACACCCACCATAAGTTATCAATGTTGGTACAATACACAAACAAGAGGAGAGATCATACCCATAGCCACAAGCACATACACTTCAAAAGGCAAAGCTTTAACATATTGAGCAACTTATGCAATTCCTTTAACGTGTGCCTGTACACATGATTATAGCATCAAACAGCCATACTGCCACTGAATTATGGAACTTAGCAGAGAA
Source organism: Protopterus annectens (assembly GCF_019279795.1). NCBI lineage: Eukaryota > Metazoa > Chordata > Ceratodontiformes > Protopteridae > Protopterus > Protopterus annectens. The sequence continues at coordinate 939,457,346 of NC_056725.1, read as the reverse complement.
GTACCAGTACTGGACAAAAACTGTGCCAGATTACAGCTATACTAATTCAGCAAATTGTTAACATGTAAATCTGTACAGTTTGAAGCAGGTGTACTCAGCCCGGCATGTGCGAGGCACTGTATCATCCTCTTCTGTTGTTGTGCATTCCTGGAATAGCATCAAGGGCTATGAAAAGAGAGAAATTGGAATATAAATATATGAATAGCACACAGGAGCAGATTGTTTGTGTAGGTAAGACAAGGGTTACTTACAGTACATTTTAGGTTCTGCAGCTTTAACATTATACTCCCACCCACCAAGGAGTTTGGCATGGCCTCTCCTTATGTTACTGTTATGGTAGCAACATTGTTCACCTGTGCAGCAGTCTATGTCAGAACACTGTAGGCCTCAGACTTATAATCTGGGGCCTTCATTCCCCTCCTTCAAAAGCCAGTTGCTGTAGTCAGCGTGGAGGAAGCAGAAGAAGGCTCTCATCTCCTCCATGCTGCATCCCCCTCTCTATCCAAGGACACGTCTAACAAATTGCAGAGAAAAATGGCAGAAAACTCACCCACACACCTGTACTTGTGTGTTCCAAATGGCATGCATGAGGTACCTCATTTTTATGAACTATGGCAAGATAGCCCAATATATATTACAATGTTTAAACATTTTAGTGTAAGGTGTAATACATGGCAGCCATACTATGAATAAAGCATGCATTGCAGCAATTCTATTTCTACTAGGTCAGATGTGGAATTACGTGTGCACTTCAGTGCTATGGGGTGAACACTGCATGTTCATGCGCAGTGCTGTCCACTAGTGCACAGGCACATACATGATACTGTGTAAAATTCAGCATGAAATTGGGCCAGTCAGCATGATGTGGAAACTGGGCAGTTCAGAAGCATTAATTAACTGATCCCACATTTGCATAATCACCTCATCCGGGCACCTGAATTTGCATGATATTAACACTTGGGAAGGAACTGAACTTCATCATGCTACGGATAAATTCATAGAGGAGCAACATCTTAACCTGCAACAGGTGAACCTTGTATCAATTGATTAGATGTGCCAAATCTCATCTTCTACAATATAATGTGCTAATTTTTCAATTTCAGTTTTTGGACTGATGGAACTTAAATTGCATAATAAATTAGCTTTAACATTACTTTTATAGGTTACCGTATGGGTGGAGTATGGGGGGGGGGGTACTACAAGTGGATGCAAACTGTTGTGCTGAAAGATAGTTAGGCCTAATGGGAATCACATCCATCAGGAAGGACCCAAGAGCACATGTGAACACATTCAGCTCAGTATCTCTTTGTGTGAAACCATTGACCTGTTCTATAGCTTTTACATATACCACATGTACAAAAGTCTTTAAAAAACAAAGGGAACACTCATGTCACCTTGGGGAGTGGCATTGTTAAGGCTGTCATAATGTGGGGCACATTTTCTCAATAATGTTATGTACCTGACATTAGGTAAATTCTGTGGATAGAAAAATGTGACAGATAAAAAACACCAGCAGCATGGGATATGGCCAAGGGGGACTACAGTGATGTAAAGAGTTTTCTGGGCCTCTCAGGTCCACCATGCTAATACCACTATTTTCCATGCCTACAAAGCAATGCCTAAGAAGATTAGTAAACAGAAAACACTGGTGACTCTGGTAGAAAAGAACAGTATTTAACGCAGTCATGGAGTACAATGTGTGTGTGTGTGTGTGTGTGTGTGTGTGTGTGTGTGTGTGTGTGTGTGTGTGTGTGTGTGTGTGTGTGTGTGTCATTGGATCCCTTACGCAGTCTATGGACACAGCTTCTGTGGCTGCAGACACCCAGCAGACATGCACAGGTGGGTCAGGTTACAGGAGACACTAGCAGTCAGGGAGTGATACCCACTACCGGACACATATTAGCATCTGCCTCTAGTCCCCTGGGAGGGGGAACACAAATACTGGGGAAGGGGGGTACACACACAATGGGAAGTGGGTACTGGTGCTTGCTACAGACATGATTATTGCCCTCTTCCCTTGAAGTTGCTTTGTCAGTGGCTGCAACCCAGCATATGTGTAGGACCATAGTACTACCACAGCCATAGCTGAAGCACAGTGTGCAAGGTGTCTTCTAGGAGTGCATTTCCCATATGTGTGTGATTGTTTTGCAGTCTAAATCACATAATTGAATACACCCTGTCCACCCACTCTTGCCTGCCATGCATCAAGTGCCATATATGAAGCCATTCAACTGCTACCTCCATGGATACTGGCCATCATTGTCATAGACAGCAAAGATCATAGTTACATGGCACTAACACTTCCACAGCATAGGATGTCCTCATGGTCATGGAAGTCATGACAGTGGCACATCTGGAACCAGACATCATTCACACTCACAAAGCACACTAACATCTAGCCAGAGCCATGGTATGACTAGTTCAATTCCTGGTAGAGGCAGCTGTTATGAGTGGAAGCATGAATGGGATGCTCGTCCCTCTGTTGTGCATGACCTGGACTTGTCCAGCAGATTGAGCTGCAGTGCTGCAAATAATGCTGAGATTGTGTCCTCAGTACATCACAAAATCTCACCACAATAGCCCCAATTACAACGCAAATATAGACATCCAGTGACACTGGTCCTTCACAAAGCCTTTAATGTTAATGCCTCACCCACCGACACACTTAAAGCCCCTACACACAAGTCCAGTCTTGCATTTTAATTGTCCTCAGTGCTCACACCTCTCCTTGTGAAAGACATTACCCACTTGTGCTCCTTCCCCCACCCATGCAAATGATGATAACTGTGCCCTGCCCTTTATACATTGTAACCTGGGTTGCCTGTGCCTGATGCACTGTGTGGCCAGCTTATGCAAGGGTAAGCACTGCCTTATGTTGGATTTGCATGCCTCCATTTTGCTGTATTGTTTATGTTTTACTATGGGCAGGATCTATGTGCAAGCTGCTGCCTCTTTGACAGTTCCTCTACATATAGTACCAGCCTCTGTCTGCTGCTTACTTCTCCACCAGTTCCTCATCTTTCTCAGCCTATGCTGCCCGGTGTGCTTTTTCTGCAAATTCCCCATACTGTAACTGCTTCCTAGGTATGATATTGTGTAAATCTGCACATACTGAAAATATTTTTGAACACAAATGCAAGATCATACTGTAGGGCACCATTGGATGAATCCAGATAGCAAAAATGTGCCTTTGGCAGCCCAAAAAATATGCTCAACAATGACCTTTGTTAATTATAAAACATAGTTGTACCCTTGGTCTTCTTTATTATGATGATTGCTGACAGGTGTCATCAGCCAGGGTTCAAGATCATATCCAGCATTGCCAGTAAGATACCCCCTGGGAAAATAATCAATGGCAAGCCACTTGGTACAGGTTACATGTGTGCCACATATGGGAGTCATGATAACTGCCATGGTGGCCTGCAGAAACAATATAGAGGATATCTGTGCATTACAGGCCCCCAACCAGTTGATAGAGTGCAACACTTGGCAGTTCGTGTATCTCCTTTCCAGTTGGGGCCTTCATTTCAATGAGGATGCACAGTCTATGGCCCTGCCAGTATGTCAGACAAATAGGATATATTATTTAAGAATTCCTGAAAGCTGTTTTCTCTCTCCTCTGTTGTACATGGGAGCCAAATATGCTCCCCATATGCTGAACTGAGAGAAGCTGATGGAGTGTTCTTGGCAGATACTGGAGACACAGTCACTGAAAGGATCCCCTATCTAATATATGTAAAGCCGCATGTGCTTTGGTATCCACTGGGATAGGTACTCCCTGACTCCCATGGCGATGCAGATGAGGATTGCACTTGTCATTAGTTCATAAGTTCATAGTTAAGTACTAGGCTAGTTGCCATTGATGGAGATTTTAAGCTTAGACAATTTCCCTTTTTTGAGCTCAAAGTAATCTATCCCTTTTTGGTTGTAGATTGGCCCTACCAATCCCATGGCCGATAATTATATATTACCCCTAATCAGAATAACTGGAATCATATCATAGATAATTTGTGGGGACCCATGCATCGGATAAAGCATTTAGAAGCTGTCTCTGTCCATTAGTAAGGTAGTAAGATCTCTGTGGGCATTCTGTTTCTTTCCATGTGTCTGGACAGATACATGCCAATGGGGCGATTATATTCAATGACTGGCCTAATGAAGGGTGAGAAAAGTAGGACAATGACATCCCTAGATCTAGAATCAATCCCTTTCTTTTTAAGCTATGCAATATACAAGGACTTTCCTACAACAACGGACACACATTGGTCAAAAGTTAGGTCATTGTCCACATAAGTTCCAGAATCCCAAACAACTGGGCCAATTCTTAAGGGTGTAGTGTTACTGCGGTAGTTCCCTGGGATAGATGACTTCAAAAGGATACAATAATGCATTTTTGGCATTTAGCTTCAGTCCATGATTATAGCAGCAGTTATTTATTTGGGACAAACCATCCTTCAGGATGGTTTAGTCATTTGGGGATTCAATTACTGCTCCTGCCTGGCAGTCATCTGCAAATGTAGTTAATCAGATGCATTTAGTACTGGCTTTTATTTCAGAAACGTATATGCCAAATAGGAGAGGTCGCAGCACAGAACCCTGAGGGACTCTACCGATGACTAGTCTTTTTGAGGGAACTTCCTCTATTTTGATTTGCTGCATCCTATCTGTGAGCCAGTTGGTAATCTAATGGGTGACATTGGGGTGTATTCCCAGTTTATTTATCTTTTCTGCTATGCCTGAATGGGGAGTTGTGTCAAAAGCTTTGGCCAGGTCAAGGTATGTGCTGTGTACTGTTTTGCTTTCATCCATTGCTTTGGTGACCTTTTCAAAAAAAATCCTCCAAGTTTAATGATTGCATCTCACCCCACAATGTTATTCCACTGTATTTTTGAATTAAACATGTTTTGACTATTAGAAAGTCAATAATTGTGGTTTCTTAGGAAACTGATTTATGTCTTGGCAGTGTAAAAAGGCAGTGAAACAAGAGATCAATGAAAATGCAAAAATGTAATGAAAGTCCCCTATTTGTAGCCACATGGAGATGGCAAATATTGGTAGCAGGGGTAATGACTATGAGATCCCAACGGTACTCTAAGAACACACAGCAAACATCTTTTGATCTTATTAAGGCAGAAATAAAGGAGAAAAAGGGAAACTGAATGAGTTTAATCAGAAATATGCTTTTTGAAATACAGAGATTGATTAAGCCATCTAAGAGCACCCAGTTGATACTGATTTGTTAGAACAAGAGAATAAACACCTCAAAGACTGGGTAGCTAGCTCAGAAGCAAAAACAGAGTTCTAGGAAGGAAAACAGCCTGACAAAGAAAACAAAAGCTAGATAAAGAATCTTTAAGCGATAGATGTGCCTAAGAAGAGGGAGAGAAAAGACAGCATACATTCTGCTTGGGTGCAGTTGGCCTATTGGACTGATATGCCAGAGTCAGCTATCAGGGTACACAAAGAACAATGGATATTCATGGCTGGCAATGATACTGCTGCAATTTGACCATGGTCCATATTGCTTAGGATAAAGACTTACAAACAATACAGATCTTAAGGCAGTCTGAAAGCCAGGCAAGTGATAATGAAATTGTACCGATATCATTGATACTGATTATTCGGTGTGTTTATGTGCCAAAGGCAAGCATAACTTTTAACTATGATCCATCAGCAAAATAGCAAATGGTCTAGCTGGCATTTTTCAAAAACATTTACAGAAGTACAAGATCCACTAGACTTGTGAATGAGTGCTTCATTTGGTGCCATTAATAGACACCGGTCAGCTCAAGATTCAGATGGGTAGAAGGAGGTGCAAATGGCAACTAGAAGTCCTAAGAGAAAGTCTGTGAAGGAGGAATCTTTCCCTAAATTTAAGGACCACCTCCATCTTAGAAAGCAAGAAAGAAAGCAGTTTTTGCAAGTTAAAAAGTTCAAGTCAAAGAATTAGTCTGCTACAAGGAAATTACAGTAATGTTAAGGCTTTGGTTGGTTTGCAAATGAACTTTAACGAGGCACATTAAGATATGACTATACTAAACATTAATGACTACACTTAACATAAAGTGTTTTTTTTTCCATTTTTTTTCCTATCACTATATGGTGCTAACTTGTGATTAATAATAATGAAATAATCTGAATCTGGATTTATGGATTTAAACTCCAGTTTTGAACTAAAAGCACACTGTTATTTCAATAATTGTCATTTGATAAGCTGGAGCCAATAATCATTGAGGGTTTGATCAAATGTTGCAGCTAAAGAGGGTGAGGATGCTGCTGTTTTATTAGTCTTTTTTTACCTTTAAGGACATGAAATGGATAACAAAAAAGGCTTTAGAATAGTCTGTGCTTGGAGGTGCAAGGACTATGTTTTTACAGAAGCCTCCCCTACCGTTATATAAATTGTATAAGGTAGTCTTTTCCTCCCTCCCAGAAGTGAATGTTTTGTGCATTATTAAAAGGCACAGGCTGCTCAAGATGGAGGACTACCATATTAACTCTAAGCAGATAAGGTTCTAGTGCACTATTAGAGAAAAAGCAGCTCATATTAAATGTTTTTTCCTATGGAATCTTTGAAATGATATTATATGTTCCTGTAGGTTTATCAACATTATGGCCAGATTCAGAAAGCACCCTACTGGCCATGGTAACAATTTCTTTGACCATCGAAAATGGGATTCTGAGGTATGTTTGGCTACAATTTGGAAATACCTCATTGTTAGCTAATTTTCATGTTTCTGAACTGCAATGTGTTACTGCTAGTGATAATCCACACTTTAATATGGTATTCACCATTGGCAGCCTATGAATTGCACTGACACAGGAACTAACCCCCCCCCCCCCATTCACTCTCCCAAGTACATATACACATTGGAACACATAAACACAGGAGCGTGCACATACACACATACACAGACATACACATACATACATGAACACACCTCCATACCTGTTTTCGATCCCTGAGTTTCCATAATGACCCTGATATTGCCTCGTATGTTTCACTGCCCCACATAAATGACAAATGATTACAGTCAGTCAGTAATGCCAGACATTTGAGTTGCATTCTTCTTATTGTTGAGAAAATGCATCTAGTCATAAATCATATTGCTATATTAACATTTTCAGTGGCTCAGAGTAATATTTAAAAGTCTCCCTGGGGTCATCTATTGTTCACACCATTTTGTCAAGACATCTTGAGTATGGCCTTCATAATTAATGGGTCATTACAGTTAGTCAATAATTCCCTTTAAAATCTACTGCAAAATTAGATGGCATGTGAACTTCATTACCATCATGTATAAGTAGGCATTGTGCACAGGCTCCAAACTTAAACATTCTATTAGGATTTTTACTCTCCCTGTGGGAGATGCACTCCAGTAAATTCTTACTAGTGTTTCCTTTAAAAAAAAAATTAATTTGGGTCCCAATTTTTGTTTTCTAAGCTAGAATCTGCACTAAGTATGACTTTCCATTTCTTAGAAAAGATGTTTATAACAGGAGAAGCCATGGGCAGAAAATTATTTATTTTTGTTCCTGTGGCACCATCCTGTTTTTATGACCACTTCGACTTGAGAGAAATGAATCTCATGTGCCAACAGATTTTGTACTAAATTATAAAGGGAACTTTCCTGTGGAACTGTGGGGGCTGTTTATGTTGAGAAATGTGATTCTTGCAGTGCATTCTAAATTGGAAAGACTGAATGAACTTTGAGAAAATGCATTTATCAGCATTTGTATAGCATAAAGACGCATGGTGCAATAAATGTCTTATAGAGGCATTCTATTATCTGCCAGGAGTTTGTGGAATTTATTTTTTTTATCTTGGAAAATGTAGTAAAGCCCCAGAGAGGAGGTGACTGGAAAAGGCATGTGAACTTTTCTGGCATATTAAATTCAATGCCACAGTGTTTCCAGGATTAAATGACATAATTTCCATCAGCAGTCTATTAAAGATGAGGGATGTTAGTTTGGGTTAAGAAGAAAGTTTTGTCTCAACAATGTATTTTGTGTAAATGTGCTTTTTACCATTGAGTTTTTAAATAATTATGTTATCTGCTGTCTCTTTAAATGTATTTGATCACGTGATGTTCTCACTAGATGTGACTTTTCTAGAACTTAAATGTCATGTAGTATTCAGAAGGTTTCATTCTTATGACGTTTAGGACTGTTTAGACAAAAGCATTAAATTAAAACTGAGTTTGCCTTATTCTACTGTGTTTGCTTACTGTGAAGGTTGCACAGATTGATTTCTGCATGCAAATTTGTCATACCTTGTAGATCAGAGATCACATCATTGTTTTCCTAGCATGTTACAGTCACAGATTTCATTTTGTTTGTTTGGTACAATTAAAGAGTACATAATTATTGATTTCAGCTTTTGATACCAACTAACATAAAAAGCTATATTTGGAAGATTTGATAAGAAAAGACAGCAATTCCTGTACTTTATTTATAGGCTTGTTTTTATGACTGGGGTAATTTTTGAAAGATAAACAGAATATCCTTTTTCTTTCGCATATCTCACTAATTTTATAATTGCAACAAAGTCTTTCATTGCTTGCATGTGTTTATGCATTTATTTGGTTGACTTTACTAGTACACTTGTGAATCGTATGTGTTCACGAATGCTGGATTTAATAATGTCACTGATCTCATTGATAGTAGATGAGCAGATTTATTTGAATCGTTGAGGACTAAATCATTGCCTGCTTTCATAAGTATGCCTTTTACTGCATCAGTTTCCATTAATAACGTGTATAGAAAGAACTGCATCTGATTTTAGTCTTAAATTAAAGATGATGGGATTATGATCTGCGATAATTACAGACTGTATCATGTGGTTGTAGATCAGAAAGATACTATGTTTGCCAGTATATTTCCAGTATTGCTGTCTCAAACTACATTTATCATTTTTTGCAGCAAACTGCTTTGCTTTGATGCAGAAAATCCTTTAGTAATTTTCTTACACTGCCTTCTTCTTAATTATTGGATATTACAACTTAAATAACTGGTAACTGCCACAGTGCTCCTATTATCTGGGTCCACTAAAGATAATCAAAACATAATGCAGTGAAATAAGTTACACTATATCTGTTTTATGGAGCTGTGTTTAAGCTACAGGCTTCTGAGAACGGAAGTCCTCCACCCCAGTTTTACTGCCCCCCCCCCCCCGAGCTGCATTAAGTCTAACTATATAGTAGCTTATTTATTCTACACATACAACTGCCATTTTAAACAACCAGGAAGTAACAGATGATTATTCATCTCTGAACTGTCTTTAGCTGTTTACTTTTGGCATTAACCTTCCTATCCTCATTGCTGCCTTAAATACATGATATTATTGATTGCCAGAAAATATGGAAGATATTCTTAATATAACGGTTTCAAACACAATGATTAGCTTTGTAAGATGCCTTACATATCTTCAGGCAACATTGATAAATAATTGTATCACACCCACCACATCGATCAATTAGTGTTACCAGAAGAGTCATTGTGCAGTGGTAGAGAACATACAACTAAATCTGCTAAATGTTTGTAACAGTCACTAGATGATACATTGTACCTAAGCAGTGAGTAATCTGGCCTTGCTTTACTGCACCTGTTTGCTGAATTATTTTAAGAATTGCTGGTGACACCAAAAACAACCACAAAGCCTATAGTTATATCAAAAACCTCAAAGCCAATAACGAGATTTGCTCTGAGTTATTGCACAATGGCACCTCCTATATTGAGCCAACAGATATAGCCAACAAACTGGCTGACAGATTCAGTGCTAACCTTACCCCCCCAAGGGTCCAATCACAATACCAGAAGAAGCTTTCTACCCACCATTTCTGCGGCACAGGTAAAAGCTGCTTTGTCTAAAGCCAAGAATACAGTGTCCATGGGATGTGATAATATCCCTGGCCGCATCCTACAAGAGCTACAAAACAAACTGGCACCACATCTGTGTGCCCTGTTCAATCACAGCCTTACCTCAGGCTGTGTCCCTAACAAACGGTGCACTGCTACAGTCATCCCACTCCATAAAGGGGGAGCAATTACAGACACTGGGAACTATTGCCCCATTAGCCTGACAAGTCTGGTATGCAAAGCTATGGAGCCCATCATCATGGACCTGCTTTACAAAGATATAGGCAATCTCCAAATTCTTGACCCCACACAGTTTGGCTTTGTCAAGGGGAGATACTGCCTGCTGAACCTGGTTGATTTCTTCAAGGCACTCACCATACCTCTCAACCTGGAAACATCAAAAATCTGGACAAGACCCATGAAAAATAGGTACAAATCTGTACGCTGATTAACATCAAATTTGCATACATAATTATGTAACCCCACCCACTCCAATGGAATTGTGGGATACCTACTTTCAAATGCAAACTGAAGAACAGACAACCAAAATGTGGCACCAGAGTCCCCCTGCAGCCATTCCAGTGTCCTATTACCTGTCTATTTCACCTCATTTACCATAAACACTAATGTGTACATATTGCGTTTCCCTGTATTTCATTTCTGATCACATACTTAGGTTTTCTGCACGCGTCTTTTTGAATGGCTACTTTGCATTTACTTACCAACTGTGTACTAACTCTTTATGCTTGCAGATTGTCTCCTTACACCTCCTCTGAAATGGGTTACTTCTCAGCCTAATCAGACCTCCCCAGTCAGTAACTAACATGAGTAAAATGACACCATGAAAACAAATTGAAACATTTTGTATCTACTACAAAAAAAAATAATAATAATAAAAGAATATTTTACAAACAAGCATGCAACAGGATGACATTTATCAACCAGATTATTACCAGCTTTATGGCTTCAATGCTATCCAGAAAAACTGCTATGTTTGTTTACAAATGTGTAATAGTTACATCTATATACAACTGTGGGATGAGAATTCTGTATATCGTGAATGCTGTAACACCCTGCACTAACAACAATGCTGAGATGTTAACTGATAAAATGTAATCCATGCAAACATGATTACAGCAAGGTAAATTTAGAACAACTGGTCAGTGGTAATTTCAATTATGTATCTGAAAAATAAAGAAACATGTAACTTATTACTATGTGACAGAAACAACTCTTCTATAATCACCATACAAAAATTTGGGTACTGTCAAAATTGTCAGTTCTGCTGTAACCTCCATAAAATAAAGGCTGGTGCTGTCAAAATACCATGGAACACTCTCAGTATAAGTGACAAAAACAAAGAAAATCATCATTCAGCAGTGTCTGCCTTCAACAACCCAAACTATACCGGCATAATGCAGTTTCAATAGTGAACACATGCAGGATCTGCAAGATACACTAAAATTTCCCATTTATTATTTTATTATTATACTTCCTGTGAAAATTACTTGTGTGTATGCATGTATCCATATGCAAGTAGCTATGCACAGCTCGATCGATGATCACCTGTTTATCTGGAGTATCCTCGTTATACACAAGCCAAACTTTATGCAACTAAGTTAGCCATCAAAGTACACAAAATCTAGAGGACGTACATAAATGCTGAACATGCATATAGCTGAAAAACCTCATAAAATTACAAAGAGAAGCATGCTGAGGAACCAACAACCTTCTCATCTTCCAGCACCAAAGTCCAAATGTGCCACCTGTGAAATATAAAGGTGGTTGCAATGGTAGCTCTAAATATATACCTGAATATAAATCTAAGAATGGGAGGTATGATGGTAGCACCAAAGAGCACAAAGCAACATAAAAAGCATCTGCTCATGAAGGCCTGTTGCACAAAATCTGAAGATGCAATGCATGAAAGTTTTTGGCAACAACTGCGATTACTTTACCTTCATTTAATTTGTATTGTTGCATTAAAAATATATCTGCCAGCCTGTGCTTTCAGCCAAAATAATAAGTGGTTTCCTACCTAACCTGACGTGTTTCCGAATGCTGTAGCTAATGAATAAATTGCCAGAATCCACTCCTTCCAAAGCCAGTGGTGTTTCCTTTCCTACCCGACTTGTTCCCGAATGCTGCAGCTGTTGAATAAAGAGCCAAAACCCAAAATCCACTCCTTCCAGAGCTGGCAAATGGAGCGAGCTGTTAGCATAACTATCGTCTTGATGCAGCTGTTGAACTCGTTTGAATAACTAGCGCTAAAGCACTTATTTGAATTACCCACTAACCGCTCGCACTTGCAGATCACAGGGAAAGCCAGAAATGTGCCCTTGGAGCCATTGAGCTCAATTCCGACAGGCTGATAGCTCTGATGTAGCTGACATCATCACGCACATGATGACATCAGCTCAAAATAAAAAAACGGAGAGAAAATTAAAAATAAAAAAAGCACTAAAGCTGTGAAAAGTTGGAAATGGAGGGGTGCCACTCAGGAATCGTGGCACCTCAGTATTTGGACCCCAAAACCCAGTAAAAACCGAGTTAATCAGTATGGTTGGGAGGTATGGCACTCACCAAGGCTGTGGATGAGGGTATGGCAGTGCATACAGCCTACCTCAACTTAGCCAAGGCCTTTGATACCATTCCCCACTCAGGTATCATTGATAAACTCACCAAACTAGGCATCAATTCTTACATCACTAGGTGGGTTGCAAATTGGCTCACAGACAATACCCACAGAGTGAAAGTTGCGGATTCCAAGTCAGACTGTCGATTAGTCATGAGTGGAGTCCCACAGGACTCGGTCCTGGGCCTTCTCCTGTTTGGCATCTACTTCTCAGAAGTCCAGGCCAACACAGAAGGACTATGGCTGACCAAGTTTGTTGATGACTGCAAGCTAAGAGTCATTATCAACTCCCCAAGTGATGGAGACATCCTACAAAAGGGCCTCTCTGAGACCAATGACTGGTGTCAGAACCATGGCCTGAAGCTTAATGGGAGAAAATGCATTATCATCCCCTTTGGAAAAATCTCCATTCCCACAAATTACCACATTGATGGGAGCCCATTGAACACTGAAGGGGCCATAAGAGATCTGGGCACCCAGGTCGACAGCCACCTCATCTTCAACCACCACATTGCCACTGTGGTCAGAAAGTCCTTCTACGTGGCACATCTTGTAACCAAAGGTTTCACATCCAGGAAGAAAGAGGTCATCATCCCTCTCTACTCATCCCTCATTAGACAAGTCATCAAATATAATGCCCCATTTGGTATGTACCTGACCAGACATCTACAACAACTGGAGGCCACAAAAGTACCTCACAAAAAGGATCGTAGGTCTTAAACACATGTCCTACATGGACAGACTCTAGAAACTTCAGCTGTTCTCAGTCTCTTATCATCTACTTAGAGGTGATCTCTGCTTGACTTACAAAGCCAAGTCCAACCCAGCCCTACTTGAAATGCTACACCTAAAGAAATCCCAATCCCCCCATGCCACATGCTCCAGAGATCACAATCTCATTACCACAATCTACAGAACATGCTGGAGGGACAGGTTCATCTCCCAAAGACTGCCCATACTCTGGAGTAAGCTTCCCATTCATGTCAAGCAGAGCACCTCGCTGGCCCTCTTCAAGAGAAATCTTGACGACTGGATGGGTAACAGAAAGTTCACTCCAGGGATCATTCCAGTTGCCCTACTGGATATAACATCAGGTGGCACAGTGCCTGGGCATTTTTTGGGGGGCTAGGCTTGTAAAGGCTCCAGGGCCATTAGCGTAGTACACACCTATGAACCTATGAATAATCCCATTGCCATTCCAGTGGAAAACAGGAGAAGTACAAAAGTATATTTCTCTTTAATATTAGGTCCCTCTCACTATGTTTCACTGTAACGGGATATTATACAAATCTGCATCAGTCATGAGAAATATAGGAAGCAAAAGTTGTTTATGGCTGACTACCATCTATAATCATGCCATACCATCTACCATAATTAATCTTCCTTTGTGGGAGTATGTTTAACAATGTATGATGAACTAAGTGTTCTTCTTAAAGGTCTATAGCCTGCATATCTGCTTACAGTCTCACTTCTGCTGCTATGCAGAACCCCTGGTCGCCTCATGCTGTTTTACTATTGTTGATGTGTTTGACTAGCTATGTCATTTGTTAATCTAAGCATTGATTCACTGATCCCTAGATCATCTTAGGGGCTGCACATACCTCATCTCTCCACTTTTTACAACATGTCACTGCTTGCTTCGGTTCTCTTGACAGGAACTAACAGATGCATAACTAACTATACATCAGAGTTTGTTTCTGCAGAACAAAAGTTCTCACTTGCTCTGACTTAATTACTTTAATGAGATAAGTAATTTTATCAGCACCTCCCAGTATGTGTGACAATATCAGTGTATGAAAAATCAGATTGTAGAAAAAAATCATACAAAATATGTAGTGCTGTAATGACTATTACACCAAGAATTGTCTTCTCCTGCAGTCTGTAGGTGACGAAGCACAGAAAAATAGTCAGTGTAAAACAGAAGATGCTCTAATGAATGTTACATCAAGAACTCTTCCCTTATTTTTACCATCCACTTGGAGTTTTTGACAGATGTGCAGAATGACTGCAGGAAGGTCATATCAGAGACGCTCAGATGAGCATGTAAGTATGCTCATAGGAGTGGAACCAGTGCTCTGTCCATTAGTCTTTGGTAAGGGAACTAACCTGAAACCTGCAAATAAGGTAAAGAGCACCTGGTTGCCACTGGAATTTGGAGTTTAAATGAATAAAGTACTGAAATTGTAGGTTTGACTGCAATTTGAATTTGTGTTTCTGAGTAAATCCTTCATGGACAGTTATGTAGTTTTCAATTAGTTGTCTCCTAATAATCAGGAAACACCTGCAGTGAGATAAGATGCATTAATTATTGGTGTTTCAGATTCATCAGCTTGCTAGACAGTAGTCATTCCTTCTGTCTCAGTGCCTCATCACTAACCCTTAACTTGCACACTTTGTTACCAGTGAGGCACTGGTCCTAATGACTTAACAGGTACCTAATTCACTTAGGACTTTTCAGTATGTGTTATCCAGCTGAGTGCCCTAGAGAACAAAGGTCAAGAACCTGTCCTTTCTCCTCAGGTTTGTCCTCTTAGCAGACAGCCTCTGACAGTAATGGATTTCCGCTAGTTTAAAGTGAAGCAGCTTCTTTATTTCTTTGATTTTTTTTGTAACGGCCTTAGCTCCCTCACACTAATACATAATAGTTATCTGCATATCTTCTTGAAACACTCAGAATCTGTGACAACCTGAATAAATGTGAAAGTAATAGCTGCTATAAACAAGCACAAAGTCCAGTATGTCGTCATCTGATATGTCAGCAGGACCACAACATGAAATAGACCTAAAACTAAACATATCATAACTAGCTACGTTCCTTCACAATCCCCATCAAATAATGTCATAGTATTAGAAGATATCCTGCCATGTATCACATCAAACCTAAAACAAAGTTTAATAATTTTAGGGGTTGATGCTGACTGGAGAAATTTGCAAGCTATTTCAGTTACAGATAAGCCTCTGTTATCCATAAATCTTTATGGGCTGAAATAATATTTCAGTCCATTAGAACAGACAAATCAATAGGAAAACAAACCATCTTAGGCTGAATACTTACTTACTAATAATCTAGATATCATTATTGAATACAGTGTCCTACCTGACTGCATGTGTGACCATTTTCTCATAAATGCAATCTGGCAGCAATCAAAGATTTATAAAATTCCACTCTACACCTGGATTAATTCCAAAAGTCATTTCCATATTCCACTATTCAAAAATGGACTCAGACAAAGCAAATACCTCCATCTAGATGATGTGGTACAAATTGTCAGTCAAACATTTCTAAACATATTCGTCTCACTTACATCTCAGTACAAAAAAGAAAATTAAAGCTACTACGGCTCCTTGTTTGTCACTTAACATAAACAAATAATGACCCTTAGAGATAATGCATGGAAACCTGGAAAAATAATCCAACTATGTGCGATCTACAAAAGTACAAAACATCTTGGAACCTTACAAAAGTGATGATACAAAAAGTTGATGCTAAATACTTCATTAACTTATAGTCAATACACAGAAATATTTTAAAGCTATGTTGGCATTCTGTAAATGACTTTACAAAACAAAGCAAATGATTTCAGCATTTTCCTGTTCTTGATTACACAAGCTCCTATATCCATCTCCTTATTAACAACATATTTTAGATGCTAATTCTCATATTTCTTCTTTTGATGGTATTTTCAAATGTTACATAGTCAGTTACCCAAATAAAACAATACTTAAGCAACAAATATACAGCACTTTCTCCGGATAATATTTCTACAGATTTTCT
>NC_056725.1:939431078-939436078 GCF_019279795.1 Protopterus annectens | reverse complement strand
CTGTGCTGTGTGGACAGCCACCTATCGTTGTACAGGGGTGACCTACTACCCTCGACAGGTATGACTTTGCATTATGTACCAGTTAGCTGTGGGACATGTCCCTGACAGCAGATATGCATATCCGGGAGGCCCCTCGAAGGATATCTGTGTCAGATGTCCGTCCCAGTATGGCATCTGTTCTGCAAGCATCTACAAACAATGTTACCCATAACACCGCTGTGTGTGCCTGTACCGTGGAAATGTAGATGTATGACAGGGGTGCACCCACGGAATGGCAACATGGGACACCACCTGTGACAGGCAGTTGGTCTGACATGCAGCCAGCAACTATGACCATGTGGGTTGTGTCACATAGACAGTTTACAACACATTCTGTGATGTACATGTTCACATCCCAGCCAATGGTTTCATTAACGCTTACCTGAGGGGGGTAATGTTATGAAGCCCTTTGCCAGGACGAGGTAGGCTGTATGGACTGCAACACCCCCAGCAATGGGCTGGGTGACCGTCCCGAAAATGTCAACCATGTCTTAAAGGCATGAACCGCCCCTGAACAAGACAAACCGTGTGGGATGCGAAGTATGTATGTCCCTATGCAGTCATGGACGAACCGCCGTATGATCCCACCCCATGTCTATGCAGATAGGTCTCCTCAGGGTACTGGGACAGTAATAACCAGCCTCAGTGGAGGCATTGGCCCTGTGATGTGGGAATACAGTTGTCATGCGATACAACCTGGCCACCCTACCTGAGGTGAGGCTATAAAGAAATAGCTGTCCTAACTGTGGGTCCTAATCCCAAATGAGATAGTGGAGTACACAGCGGGCTCACCATCTGGTCTCATGGATGCTATTCACACTACCCTGGAGAGAGCATGTCCCACCTGTGTGTCACAGAACATTTGGTGACCACAAACCGCTGGTACAGACATCTCCACATGTGTGGTGGAGGGTGTGGAGATGTCCTCACTGGACCTGTCAGCCTGTATGTCGGCAATGTGTGTATGTTGAGTAAACCCCACCTCTATGTGAACCCAGTCAGAGCATATGTGGTAGTGACCTCACAGGTGTCGAGCATAGCAACTGAAGGTGGTATGATTGTCAGCCAGGTCCATGTAGGTATATCTGTGGAATGTGCCCTGGACAATCCCATGACATTGTGTAACTCTACACATATGATGACCAAGGGTGTCACACCTCACAAGGTGTCTGCTCCACCCTGTAGTAGCCACCTCCTCGTGTTGTACATCATGTGTATGGCTGGGGTACACCACACTGGACGCTTGGCATTGGTACAATGAACCACAGTTGGGTAAGTGAATGCCTGGTACATGCAGTCCTGTAGGTACTGGTAGATGGCAAATGTGATTGATGCAGTGGCTGCTGTACCATTGACCACTGGCTCAGGGTCCTTAAAGGAGACCACAGTACTGCGCAGTAGTGTGTAGTCTGCCTCTGAGCAAGCAATGTGTATGTTAACTGGTAACACTCACAGCAACGGATGCCAAAAGCAGAAGCCAATGTCCAAATAACATAGATCAACTTCTGCATGACAATATGTGTTATCATACATGTATTGACATGTGTCTGCCAATTACAATTGGAAATGGCGGTAAGACTGGCCTAAAGTTCCCATGATGTACACAGTCTGGGGTGTTGTTCCGATAATAAAGTGGCAATACCTCCCAATCGTGACCTCTGGGTATGGTATGAAAGTGGTTGTTAACCTGCAACAATGGATGTATAGCATTGGTTTCTGGTGTCGGAAGACATGTTTCCTGTAGCACAACACAGTATGGGTAGTCAAGCACACATACACAATTGCTGAACACACAGCATCAGTGAAACCCACTGCTCACAAGGACACAGCCCGACAAGCTCTACACTTTACATATGCACAGTGGTGTCCATTGTAGGACCCAAAAATTGTGGAAAGAACCAAATTATGTCTTATTTCAATGCGTACCTGAACTCATTGACGTCACAGGTACACATATGCACCGCAAAGGTGTTTAATGTTGCTGATAGCTGTCCATGTAATGCAGCACAGATGCACAGAATTACACAGGGTACCGGGTCCATAGCACTGCATCCACATCACACCTCCGCACACATGACGGATGTGTAATGGGTACTGGCAATTGTTGCGGTCAAGGGATTCTGGGTATGTAGACTCTGTGCTCGGTGTTGTTCGCAGGCAATCATTCTACCCGCCCTGTGGGAGGGATTTCTGCGTAGCACCTGCCTTACTCTCCGCTAATAATGCAAACCATACTCCGGAGAATGCTAAATGTAGGTGTGGAATGTGTACAGCCCTATAGTAGTGTCCAGTAGGCAATTGTCATGGATGGACACCCGTATGGCCAGGATGGCACCCACAACTGCAAACCGGGTAAATGACATAGCCGCGGTAAGGCATGACACAGGAAATACACATAGGGACCACAGTTGACATTCCACATACAGAGCCGGACTCTCGTGCCAACACCGGCATACACAGCACTCAGTCTGCCAGCAACAGACTGAGGAGCACCCGCTACCGTACAGCGGAACAGATGTGCGACCTGTGGAACACATACTAATGGCACACACACAACGTCAAGTAGGATATGTAAGCTATGGCATTCCCACCTATGAAGACAACATGGTTAAATGAATGCATAGGTAAGCAACATGTTCCGGTGGTGTTATATTGGAAATACAGTGACGGATATGTCCCATTGGGATGTCTGCGGTTTATATGAAGCAGTTGGTAACCAGCATCTTTGGATGTATGTCAATTGTTCACAGTAGTAAATCAGCTGGTTATGTAGCACCATGTGGAATGGGTAGTCAAACAGACATCCGCGATACCTGAACACACAGTATCAGTGAAATCCAATGCTCACAAGGACACAGTCCGTCAAGCTCTACACTTTACATATGCACAGTGGTGTCCATTGTAGGACCCAAAATTTGTCTAAAGACAGCTCTTCCGCCTTCTTTAATCACCTAACGGAACTCATTGTAGTCACAGGTACACATATGCACCGCAAGCATGTTTAATGTTGCTGATAGCTCTCCATGTAATGCAGCACAGATGCACAGAAATACCCAGAATTGCGGGTCCATAGAACTGCATCCACATCACACTTCCGCACACATGACGGATGTGTAATGGGTACTGGCAATTGTTGCGGTCAAGGGATTCTGGGTATGTAGACTCTGTGCTCGGTGTTGTTTCGCAGGCAATCATTCTACCGCCCTGTGGGAGGGATTTCTGTAGCATCTGCCTTACTCTCCGCTAATAATGCAAACCATACTCCGGAGAATGCTAAATGTAGGTGTGGAATGTGTACAGCCCTATAGTAGTGTCCAGTAGGCAATTGTCATGGATGGACACCCGTATGGCCAGAATGGCACCCACAACTGCAGACACGGGTAAATGACATAGCAGCGGAAGGCATAACACAGGAAATACACATAGGGACTACAGTTGACATTCCACATACAAAGCAGGACCGTCGTGCCAACACCGGCGTACACAGCACTCAATCTGCCAGCAACAGACTGAGGAGCACCCGCTACCGTACAAGCGTAACAGATGTGCGACCTGTGGAACACATACTAATGGCACACACACAACGTCAAGTAGGATTTGTAAACTATGAAGCTTTCCCACCTATGAAGACAACATGGTTAAATGAATGCATAGGTAAGCAACATGTTCTGGTGGTGTTATAGTGGAAATACAGTGACGGATATGTCCCATTGGGACGTCTGCGGTTTAAATTGAGTATTGCTAACCAGCATCGTTGGATGTATGTAATTTGTCCACAGTACTACATCACCTGGTTATGTAGCACCATGTGGAATGGGTAGTCCAACAGACATCCGCGATTCCTGAACACACAGTCTCAGTGAAACCCACTTCTCACAAGGACACAGTCCGACAAGCTCTACACTTTACATATGCACAGTGGTGTCCAATGTAGGACCCAAAAATTTGTCTAAAGACAGGAATGCCGCATTCTTTCAACACTTAAGTGAACTCATTGATGTCACAGGTACACATATGCACATAAGCGTGTTTAATGTTGCTGATAGCTGTCCATGTAATGCAGCACAGATGCACAGAATTACACAGGGTACCGGGTCCATAGCACTGCATCCACATCACACTTCCGCACACAGGGCGGATGTGTAATGGGTACTGTCAATTGTCGCGGTCAAGGGATTCTGGGTATGTAGACTCTGTGCTCGGTGTTGTTTAGAGGCAATCCTTCCTCCGCCCTGTGGGAGGGATGTGTACATAGCACCTGCCTTACTCCCGCTAATAATGCAAAACATACTCCGGAGAATGCTAAATGTAGGTGTGGAATGTGTACAGCCCTATACTAGTGTCCAGTAGGCAATTGTCATGGATGGACACCCGTATGGCCAGGATGGTACCCACAACTGCAAACCCGGGTAAATGACATAGCCGCGGTAAGGCATGACACAGGAAATACACATAGGGACCACAGTTGACATTCCACATACAGAGCGGACTCTCGTGCCAACACCGGCGTACACAGCACTCAATCTGCCAGCAACAGACTGAGGAGCACCCGCTACCATACAGCGGAACAGATGTGCGACCTGTGGAACACATACTAATGGCACACACACAGCGTCCGTAGGATGTGTAAACTATGGCATTCCCACCTCACGAAGACAACATGGTTACATGAATGCATAGGTAAGCAACATGTTCTGGTGGTGTTATATTGGAAATATAGTGGCGGATATGTCCCATTGGGATGTCTGAGGTTTATATGAAGCAGTTGGTAACCACCATCTTTGGATGTATGTCATTTGTTCAGACACTCAGTATACAGAAATTTACAAAGTCTGGAACATTAACAGCACAACTACTTACAATCACAGGGAAGAGAATGTAAGAAGAAAAAAAAAAAAAAAAAAAAAAAAAAAAAAAAAAAAAAAAAAAAAACAAAAAAAAAAAAAAAAAAAAAAAAAAAA
>NC_056725.1:939396364-939430578 GCF_019279795.1 Protopterus annectens | reverse complement strand
CTTCGATCAGGGTGTTCTGGCCATGTCCAGTGCAAAACTGGTTGCAGCAGGTGCTTCAGTCTAATTGGCCAACCCCCTGTACTTGCCGTGTGCCCCCAATGTCTTTCTGTTGTGTTGCGGGCATTTTGTCTCTGGCAGGGCTGTCACAGGTAGGCACAGCATGCAGTGATGTGTGACAATGCTTACACCCTCCACTGTGCTGTACAGTAGCACTGCACACACAGTACAGCACACATGTCACTTATCTACAGTGCCTGGGACCTGCCTCCATGCCCTACACGCCACACCTGCCAGTCCAGATTGTACACAGATCATACCTCCCAGTCACATACCTGGACTGCAACACACACAGGTGGGTGGTTCCCACACCGCACCGTGATTTACACACATACTGTATTTTCCCATGACACATTGCATCATAGGTGGTCCATGTTCAGATACCCATGTTTGTGGCCACTACGACATTGTGACACGCGACAGTGCAGACACTGTACACCACAGGTTACATGCCAGTCAGGGTGGCATGCTGTACATTGCACCTGGGACAGTTGCTACTGCTATGTATTGCCAGCAACACGACCTTCCCTATTATGGACTCCCACGTACCCACACATGCTTGGCCATGCAGTACACATAGCTGGGTGACACATTACACGACACATACCATACCTACACTACCCTCAGCATGCACCAAACCTACATGTGTCTGTATGCTAGGCCTACACACCTCCCCCCTCTGTTTGCTGAACATCCATGCTTACCATCCCTGCTAGCCACACCCTAAGCACACAACCATAGCAGCATGCATGGTACATACACACTACAGCCGGTATTACTGACATCCACTGACAGAGGTTGTTGAGGGCATGGCACCACGTCCAATGGACAGTCTATGTGCCTATGCCAACAGTGATCACAGTGCACTTCTGCTACATGTACACACTGGTAGGGACCATGCTATTCCACACTGAGACATGGTGGTGCTGGCATTTTCACAGACGCCACAGTGGTATTCCTGTTCCATGCACACGTGCTATATGGGCACATGTGCAGGCTGTTGCACGGTAGTTTTGTTCACCTGTGTGTTGTGTGTCACTTGACAGTCATGGTGTGTCCTGCTGGTGCATGACATACTCCACAGCTAGCTACCTACACATGACTGCCAGACATTGCAGTGTGGGCCCTCACGCAGTGTGGTGGTATGTCTCTGCTGTTTGACTACATCCACATTCAATGCAGCATACCACGGTCATGCAGGCATTGACGACACAGATGTTGCTGGCATCCTGCCTGCCAATGGGGTACCTACCAACAATACACACTCTCACTCACTACAGGGTTCCAATCCTTGGCTGGACATTGTATTAACCCTGTGGACACATACATAGTACTGGCATGCACATGTTATGTCTGGGAACACAGTCCCAATGTCACCTCCAACCACCGTAGTTGTTGTATCCCGCCAACCTGGCTGTTACATGTCTCTGCAGCAGCACACATCAGTGACTGCTAGCCCATTCATGTACGTTGTGCACCATGACCACCACACTACCACATCTATCACACTACACATGGATGGTACTGCATTGCACGTATGGGGCTGCATCTCTACACCCATGACTGGCCCATTCAGTATGGCACTGGGCCACATCTTGACATACATGCTTCACACACTCATTGACTACCTGCATGCCTTTCCTGGCACCCTTGTTGGGCTTCTGTGCGCCACGGAACACCACATCCCATGCTGGCCACCTGTCATATTATTGCATGGGTGGTTGGGGTGGTACAGAGGGTATCACATCAGACATGATCTGCTCTTTGCCCTTCAGCACCATTCCACTCTATGCTATTGACAGTGTACACATCCAGCATCACATCGTACCCTATGTATCGGCATGTTACGCCATGTGCCTTCTGTACAGTTCACACAGTGGTGCAGGCATGTCATGCTAACTACAACATGTCAGGGACGTGTGGCATTGCACGTTCCTCAGACATTTGGCCCCTCATGCTCAGTATTTGCATACGTACACTACCTACTGTCACACAGTACTGTACATGCCTACATATACCACTTCTACATACCTGGCAGCATTCTAGCTCATCCTACTCATGTTGCTGACACCCATACAGGTGTCAGTGTGGCAGATATATCATGTAGCTATCATTGCATCAGTTACATCACACATAGTGCATACACATCACCTTTGCATACTGACAGTCATGCGGTGTGTATCACATGGATACTGTCCCTATGCAGGCATATCACGTTGTACATGGTTGATGTACACACACATGGCCCACATGGTGCTGTGGTTGCCATATTACACCATAGTGTGGGTACACATGTGCAGGACTACACATTTCTGGACCGTTTGTGTAGCTGATACCTTGGGTGCCCTTGTACCTGTGCCATACACACATGTACACGCAGGCCATGTTACAATAACACATGTGTGGTGTACCTTACACAATGGATACAACGTTACATGTGTCAGTATAGTCATGCTGTGCTCTCTACCCAGCTCAGACAGTTTACATATGCAAATGACAGTCATGTAACACATCTGTGCTCACCTAGATGCCACTAACACAGGGGTGTAATGTACTCTGCCATGGCCCATGTTCTCCACAGTACTGATGCATGTAGTACTCCTACATGGCGTTTGCTGTGGGCAGGGGGGGAGGAGCAGTCCTGCATGTGTGCACACATGCCACATTGCTCAGCCCGGCGTCTGTGTGACATCCACAGACTGGACACACACCATGCTGTGGGACATAGGTCCTGTGCACATCCCACAGGGGCACACTGTGTCACTAGTCGTGTCATAGCTGCCTTGCTGGTAGGGTGACACAGACCCATGGTACCACCACAGCGGACGTACTGTATAGACATGACAGTTGACATCCAGTTCTGCCGTTCAGTGGACACTACCATGGGGGGGGGGTATCAGTACTGTGTACATTGCACATGTGTTTACACACGGCACTGCTGGACATCATTGTGGCACACATTGCACCTGCTATGGAACGTTTGGACATGGTCACTTGCTGGTACCTCCATTTCGGGTACCTATTCTGCTACTACATTGTCCCATATGTGCAGGCCATACATATCTTGTGTATGTATATAACATTAGCCCATCGTTCCATCATGCATGCTATGCCTGTGATACTGTCTATGATCTCTGAACATATCCATCATGCCAGCTTTGCATTACACATACTTGACATAGTCGCCCCTACTGCGTGGGATAGGTGCACGCCGTGCGCACATTCCGTATGACATCGACGGTATATGCCCATGCACATGTGTGCTGTGACACTATACATAACTGTCCTATCCCCTGCTGTGGCACTTCAGTGTTGGATATCCACTGCCAGCATCGGCGTGGGTGGTGGCATTGTTCTGTGTTTGCAACCCCTATGGCAGACCTGGGGTAGGGTTATCACCTGTGCCACTTTGCAAGGGACAGTCCCTCCTTGGGCAGTTGTGTCCTGACAAACTTTATCACTAATGGCAAATGTCCTGAGATTGTGGGACATCACTATATCCCATTCTTATGTAAGAGTTGCATAACATACTTATTTATGTATGTACATTCCTAACTGTTACAAGACAGACAATAAGCAACTGAACTGCTACAAGAATACACCTTTCTTTATGCAAAAGAGTAGAGTTCTAACCTTTGTACTGACCATGGGTATGTGTCCACCTGTAACATCTGAAGTGTGTCCCGACGGTTTCCCACTTTGGCCTTTTGAAAGGGTGGCAAGTCGGCCCTGGGGTTATCCCGGGTGTTTACATGTTGTCCCACTGCTGTGCACACGTTGTCCACAGTTGTTGGTATGCTGCGGCTTTAGCATTACATATCCAACCTTCGCCTCTCTGCCTGATGGACAGGTATCTTTACCTACACACACCGTTCACATACTGTACAGATTCGTCATACGTATCGTGCGTTACACACCAGTACAATTCGTGGGTTCGACATACCTTTCCGGCCTTTTGTTCTGCGTTCGACTCAATTCCCTTGATTCTGTTTCTCGAGTTCGTATGGGTTCGGTATGAACATACGGTTTGGATATCCAGGGAGTCTTCCTTATATTCCGTCGCCTGATCCATGTGGGTTAATCAGGCCAATAGCTGTTCCTCGGTGTGTACTTATGCGCATATCAGCGGTGATCCCCCTTCCTTTCGTTCGTTACACGTCGGCACTAGGCCATGGTTCTTTCCTCGTGTGGCCGTTGGTTATTTGCAATACCTTAGTGAGGATGGTATGTATTGTATCATGTTTGTGTGACTGCATCCGCTATGTGTGGTGTCGGGTACATTTTGCTGTGGTGTTAGCCGTGGATTGTGTGTGTTGGGTATGGTATTGTGTTCGACATGTGGGTCCCCGTGTCCTGGCGGCGTCTGTCGATGGCGTTGTGCATTCAAATGTGTTACATGGCTGTTATTTTCCTGTACATAGCGAATGCATGGATGCATCAGCCGCTGCTAGTGTTCCCCATGAGCTTGTTGTGGGTATGCCGCTGTCATTCACTGCCTGTATGTGTTTGCTACGGTTTTAGCTGTTATCCCTTTGATATGTGCAATGGGGTATATCTGCGGATGTGGGTGACGGGTACGGGGTGTGAGTCTTGCATTTACACATACCAGATATGCTTGTGTGTGTGCTCCATCCCTGCTTGAGGAGCTGCGGGTTACCTGTCTGTTGTTCCGGGAATGTTTGTTTTGTTGATGTCGTCTGCTGTCGGTATCGCCTGCATGTGTGCTTCCTGCACGTATTCCGCCTTCACATCGGTTATATATCTGCGCATGTCCGTCCGTGCCTACCATCCATTGGCACTTTGTCGCTGATAGTTACGGTGATTGTGGTCCTATACTTGGGGCGGACTGTATGCTACCGGTAGCCTCCTATTCGTGTGCCGCTTGCTTACGTCACGGTCGTGGAACACACCGCGGTATTTACCGGACCGTAAGTGTTCACGATCGGTGCCGGGATGGCACATTCGTATTTTCGCCGTACATGCCTGATGCTGTGTAACGTTGCCAACAGACCGTGTGGAGTCTACGTTATGGCCGCCATACCTACGGTCGTGGTTTGTACATCGTCCTTTGCATCTCCGGTTTGCTATGGCCCTGTGGTACACTTTGGGACATTTGCGCTTTGCATCATTTTACGTCGCCACGTGCATAGCCACTGAGGAGATGCCAGTACTACTTTGTGGGTACTGCTGTACATACGCCTATGGTTCCTGTACTGTATGCCTACGCCTGTTATTACACTCCGCCTGTGACATGTCACCTTCATACACAGTTTACACTGGCACACACATTACACACACACAGCGGAACACACGACAACCTCACCTCACACATACACATATTGCCGCCATGGCTGTCAACCTTCTATTTCCGGAGTGGGGAACACACACAGTAGTAATGTGAAACACATGGGCATAATGTGGAACACATAGTAATGGCATAGTGACAACTTCAGCTAAGTAGGTCATAGGTTGATTATGATATGCTGATTTACTTACAGTGAAGAACCTTTACTGACTTACTATGAGTACATTCTATTTACCAGGATGTCATTTATATACATTCCTAACAATGGATGTTTGAGAGACATTTTCAATGTGGAACTTGTAGGTACTGCGAGGAACATGAACTGTTTTACACCCCGAATGAGGTACGTTCCTCATAATGTCGTACACTTCACTGGTATGCTTTCCGCTTTCGCACCGACGGTTGAACACAATACCTACGTTGGCCGCATCGCCGGTGGCGGCGTGTATCTCCGCACTCATGTCCTATGGATATGACACGCACATATGTAGGGTTGCCACCTTTTCAAATGGCCAATGTGGGAAATTTTAGTAGAAACGTCTGATTTTGCATGCCAACACACACCCACGGCCAGTACAAAGGACAGCGATTCACTTTTTTGACGGAATACGACGATGTAGCATTACAGTTGCTTATTCTGTTTATTATCATATTTAGATGTTTCTTCTACAATATAACTGTTTTGTGCAACTAATACAGTAATTCTGGGAAATGGTTTTGTCCTACAATCTCAGGACATTTGCCATTTTGTCAATGTTTTTGCAGGACACAACTGCCCAAAGGTGGACTGTCCCTCACAACGTGGGACAGGTGGTGACCCTACACATATCCCGTTACTGTACCGTGGACTGGTGACCATCCCGACACGGATATGTATTGATGCAGGTTAACATTTCCATGGCTGGCGTTACCTGCCCTGCCCACCCTCCAGGATAATCGGGTTGTCGGTCACTATGTTTAATATGTGGTGATTTCGCGTCTTACTTATCTTGGAACTTGCATCCCTGGGTTCCATATTACCCTGTTGTACTTTCTATCTGTGTATGCGTACATATATTTCTACATGTGTACTGATATGTATTTCCGTATCTGTGTATGCACATGCGTACATGTGTGGTCGACTTGGCGATAGTGGCAGCATATGGCTACGCCGTGTGCTGTTGAACCGGCGTGCGTTGGCGTGTTGGCGTTCCATGCTCTGCTGGCTATTGGGTGTGCAGTGTTTGGCGGGTGCCTTTGTTGGAGTCACACATACGTCCGCACATACGGTACACATTACGGGCGGACATGTTTGTGTGGCGTCCATTTTACTGTGTGTGCAGGTCAGGAGGTGTCAGTCCATGGGGCCTACACTGTCAGAGTATGTGCTATGCGTTCCCTCTTTGCCAGGGCGTAGGCATATTGGGTACGCCTCTGTCTACCTACTGGGGCTGGCTCAGGGTGTCCGTGGCGCCGCACGCCCTGTGCCTGTGCTTGCCCTGGCAGTTGTGGCGGACTTGGTGGCCCTCCGGCATTATGTCCCTGCAGCAGCTGTTTCCGCAGAATCATATTGTGTAGCATACAACATACTATGAATATGTGGGCACTTGTGCCTGGCGAGTACTGCAAGGCTCCACCGGATGTATCCAAGCACCGGAACCGTGATTTCAACATCCCGAACACACGCTCTATGATTATTCTCGTTTGTGCGTGTGCCTCATTATGGCGTTCTTGCATGTGTGTGTGTGCATTTCTGATGGGTGTCATCAACCACGGCTCCAGTGCGTAGCCAGCATCCTCCACAAGGTGACCTTGTGTGATGTCCCCACTGGCGAATACCTGGTACAGCTGTGAGGCATGCCAGATATGGGAGTCGTGGTAGCTTCCAGGGCTGCCGGCACACACATCCATGATAATGCCCTGCGCATTGCACAGGACCTGGCAATTGATGGAGGGGTATCCCTTGCGGTTTATGTAGCGTCTACCCTGCTCCCCAGGTGGTGACTTGATTTCTATGTGCGTACAGTCTATCGCACCCAGGACCTCCCGGTATTGTGCCACACGGTGGAAGCGGCGCATATTGCTAGCCAACTCCTCCTGAGATGTGGGGAACTTTATGTGCTCATGGGCATGTGGTAACATGGCATCCAGGAACTGGTGTAGTACCCTGGATGCTGATGCCTGTGAGATGCCCATTATGTCCCCGGTGGGCCTTTGAAAGGTACCTGTAGCCAGTATTCGCAAGCTCACACATACCTTTGTGTCCACTGGGATGGGCTCTCCTCTGTTGTCTCTTGTTCTCAGGCGGCCGGCACAGCTCCACTATTTGCTGTAACGTGTCCCTGTCCACCCTGTAGCGCTCTACTATCTCCAGGTCTCGCAGCCCCTGGTAGGTCACCCTTGGTCTGAACACTCTCCTTCTCCTGTGAGGCCTACGGTTGTTGTCGGCACCACCCTCCGCAACTCCGTCTGTCTCTGCCACATACCTATGCATCACGGCCACGGCGGCACCCAGCATATACATGTTAAAAGTTCCCGTCTGTTTACACCCTACGGTGCGGCGTTTGGGAAATGCGGCTCTGTGTTGTGCGCATTCACATTTATTACTGTTGTGCTGTATACCGGTGAGGTCATTGGGTGTGTCTGTGCCCTATCCATGGATTATTTCCGTGGTTTTACGCTTGCAGCTGCAACGGTACTGCCTGTAGTGTTACATTACTGTTGCCTGCATTGCCTTCGCCTGGCATCTTACATTACTGCATCCTGCAGGCACATGGCATATGATGCATTTTATCTGCAGCCGCAGTTATGCTACCTCTGTACTTGGCTGTGCTATTTCGGTTCTTTGATCTTTGCATTTCTACTACATCCACTATTATCTTTGCTCTCAAATGCCTCCCTTTCCCGTTCTGCAGGAGTCTGCATGCAGACTTATCAGCTGACGGTGTTTGCCCTTCCTGCATTGATTGGTGTTAATTGCTCGTTACGGATACATTTACACTGCTTCCGCATTTCCTCATATTCTCCGCATTACCTTCCTATATCCCTGGTTGTTGACGGTGAGGCCGTCACATGACTGGTTTCGGGAACGTAGTCATCCTCGTGCACATGCATTTGTCTCCGCATTCTGTACTGTCAGCGCATCTATTTCCTAACACGCCTGTCATGATGTTGTGATGTGCATTGTACAGCCCAGATTTGCTGTCCTCCAATATCCTTCCTCCTACGGTGGCACACCCCTGTGTGGTTGACATGTATCTGGTGTAGGCCACTCCTCGGTGTAGTACCGCTACGCCGTTTGCTCCATCCTTACGCTGGCGCCGTTTTTGCGATTCACTATTATCTGCCTCATTTGCATGGAATTGACTACTAATACCTGGTTACGGCGCCGGACACCGCCTCCACTCCTTGACAACCATTGCGCTGGGGTTGCAGCTTTACATACATACTATGGTGTGTGGTGGCTGTGCAGCTGATTTGTGTTCTAATGCTCTTTCGGACATTATCATATTATTTCATTGCTTTACAACTTCTGTGCACACATCCCGGCCGTCTGCTGTTCTTTCTACGTACGTGCCATTTATGTCATTTTTTACATTTTGTGCATATTTTCTTTGGACATTCTCGGTGCCTTTCCACATTGGCATATTGCACCTATATGATACCTGACTTTGACAGCCTTCCGTTACTCCTCCGGTATGTTTGGGTAAATGTAAACCGCTTTTTGGTTTACATTGCGTCTTACGCTTACGCCTCGCGCCGTGGATCGCTATTGCCCTCATTTGCATGGTGCAATACCGCACACAGTGTGTTTTGCATACCTACGCCGGGGGGCGGAGACGGTCCGGCGCACGCCGGTAGTGCACGTGGAATTCATTCATACCTGAATCGCTCAGCAGCCATATTTGGCGTTATAACGCCAACGCTATGCGGGCGCCTGGCGCAAGGTTCATGAATCCCGGGGAGTAACTTTCTACCCATTTCTGTATTTATAATTAAAGGCATGTATATTCAAAGCATATGCAAACATTGGTTCAGTAATAAAAAACAAGTCAATAAATAATGGTTACAGAGAGTGCAAAGCAAGGCTGATTATATCCTCATTGCTTTTTGCTCTGACAATTAAACGTCCAACAAATTACATCTGAGATAATCCTAATATAAAATCTATTGAATTGGGAAGGGATTTGGAAATTAAAGTGGTATTTGCAAATTATTTACTTCTTTGTAATGTAACATACATGTTAATAGAATTTAATGAACTTTCTAATTTAAGTTTCAGTAAGAAAAAATAACTCTGTATTAATAAAAGACATTTAGAGTTTTATATAGAAAATATGCATTGTTATAAATGAACATTTCAACAGCTACAGGATTTTGGAATTATAAAATCTGTCCTTGAATATAAAATGAAAGCAAATTATGATGGTATCTATTATGGGTAAATTTTGGCTCAAATACAATAATATTTTATAGGCACATAGTTCTTTGTTGTGTAGAATATTTTATTTTATGTCTTGATAGTGTTCTCTTTCTGTAAAGAGCTTACCTTTTTCTTCTTGCCTTTTTTATACAGCTTATAGTGTGTTATAATTTAGAATTTTAGACATTAATTAAATTGCATCTTTGTTGACAATTTAACAGTTTTAAAGGGTGTTATATTATCATTGTACTCTTAAACTTTCAGTAAAAAACAATGAAAGAAAGCAATGTTTGGTTCAAAATACCTTGGATCCTGTAGTGAAAATCAGCATTTTAACAAATGTATATCATTGTCACACAGCAACCATCTGTACACTTACACTAGGCTGTAGTGACTCCAAACCACTAAAAGGTACGTCAGTCATTGCCACACTCTAAACACAGTAGTATATCAGTGGATGAACATTCCCAAAGCATTTTAAGTTACAATAGTCAAAGGCAAGGCACCTTTTGTGGCCTTCAACTGTCAGAGAAAAATCTGAAAACAAATCCTGCGGACATTTCAAAAAGTCACAGATCGATGTTTTATCTTCAGATCATTTTTAGATAGAAAACTGCATGCAATTTAAGACCATTATTAGCCTTCTGTACTGTGTTAAACCATAGGTGTGGTACTGTTGTACACTGGGCATCTGTTGGGTTATATTGATGCAAAGGTGAATGTAATGCACACAGTGTGGATCTTTTCTGTGCACCAGACATACTGTACCCTTACTTCATTTGGTGTATTGCCTATCCTAGATACATGCACAACTGGGGAGTTAGCCCTTTGGCACCTACCAGGAGGTGCTTCTATGCACTTTCTCCTTATTTGCTCTACCAAAGGTGGCTCACAGCCAGTGTTTTCAAGTAAATGCCTTTCCCCTAGCATGGCACCCCTGATCCTGGTCTCATTAGCATTATCTTTTGTTGTAGCATTCCTTTGTCATTACATATCTTTACAACTCTCAGACAAATTCAGGAATTTTTGGTGCAGCCATAATCTCTGTTGGAAAAACACATACAGCTTGTTTAATGAATATTGTGTGACTAGATTTTGGCCTTTAAAACTAGATAGTACAATGAATCCTATAATTACCTACATGTATTTATTTACCTAGTAATTCTAACTTTAATAACCTGCTAAATTTACAAGATCAGATAGATGTGACTTCAGTCATTGCTCTGTAATGTGCCAAAACAAATAAGTGACAGTCTACACAAAATTAGCAGTGCTGTATCAGCCCACAACAATCTGTGCTACAGGAGAATAAAGCTTGGTAAATATGGTAGCTTGCAGTAGTCAAGAACCATGTTTAAGGTTCCCCATAAAATATGTAATATTGGGGTGCACTGGAAGATGTACTGACAAACAGTCAATACCCCTCTAGACAAAAGACCTCATCGGCTGTACCAAGTACATTTTATACGTATAACAGGCACGACAGAGACAGTTCAAAGGAGGGCAACAATGGGAAGCCTTTTCAATACTCTCTGTATGAAGTGAAACTGCAGAGATGAGTAACACTGTTACTATGATGCTGGGGCCCTTCAAAGAACAGAAATAATTAATAAGAAAAGAGAAGAAAAGGCAGGGAGAGGATCAAGAGAATGTGCTGTGAGTGCAAGGCAATTGGTTACAATGCCAGAAGGCTACAAAACGTAATCAAATGCTTGCTGTACTGATGCAAGGAGCAACAGATAGTGCAGTTCTAAAACACTATTTATATTAACGTGCACTTTGGAAATGTTAAGACGAAATGCTGAATAACTTATGCTTTCCTAATCTAACACACTTGCCTGGACCAGCTATATTACTGAAGTACTTCCTCTGAGCGGTACTAGTTTACTGATACTTTCACGGCACTTGTACATGGGTCGATCAGCATAAGCAGTGGCAAAATTCCACTTGTCTTGTACATTTGGCTTATTTGATAAGCTTAGTAGTTACATCGTTTTCTTCAAACGAGACAATGAACTATTCATAATGTTTTACTTATTTTCTTAAAAAAGGTTTAGAAATTAAGATATTGTATTAAGTTTGAGGCAGCTACACTGGTGCAGTGGTTAGCATTTTCATCTCACAGCAAGAGGTTCTCCAGTTCGATTCTCAGCTGGAGTGCCTTCTTGCAGAGTCTCCACATCCTCCCTGCAGTCACATTGGGTTCCTCCAGGTGCTCTGGTTTCCTCCCATATTACAAAAACATGCAGTAAGTGGACTGGACACTGTAAATTGGCCATAGGTGTGAGTGTGTGAGAGAATGAGTAGTATGGATGAACTACTGTGGCAAAGCCAGCCACTCGGTGCTGTGAACCTTGACTCGAGATGATTGTCACTGTTGAAATGACACCCTGACCTCATGTGCAAAATGGGAAAAAAAAGGGGTTGAAGATGGAAGGCTGGATTAAGTTAAATAAATAAGTCAAGTTCAACTGCTATGTTTTTGGGGATAATGAGTGTAAATTACTGACAACAATAGATATTTTTATTAGGACTGCTAACCATATGCATAACTTTAATAACTTTGCATATTGAATGAGATTTTGAAAACTGAGAGAAACTAATTTGAGATATTATAGTTTTCCATGTAGTCTATAAATTAAATGCTGAAATTATTGTGGAGTGGGCTATATTTGTTTTTATTTTCCTGTGTAATTGCTGAGTGCTGCTGGCTTTTTAATAATCTTTTTCTGTGATTTGTGATTTCTTTACTTTTCTCAAAATATAGATATCCCCCTAACTTGATAAGTGCAGATACCCTACACTGTGTGGTACTCAGTGCAGCAGCATCTGAAGAGGTGGCATTCTGTCTCTACAACTGACCTGAAAACAAATATGAAACTATTTCAGATGCTGAGACAGAACTTTAATTAATTTAATGAGACAAAAAAGTAATGTCAAAAATGATTAACAGGAATCTAAAGAACAGTACATGTTTTTTTTTTGATACAGCTACAATGGGTACTTCAGTCATAGGTTCAGATATGGTAATGATTCCATCTTAACTACTTTCTACAGTTATGAGGACCACAGAATTCTTAATGCATTAATTAATGTACATTCCTAATCTGTAAGATATTAAATTATAGTATATCATGTTCTATAAGAGGTAGGCAGTGGACTGCAAGAAACCCTAGCTGTAAAATTGATGTTGCACTCTTCCTATATGTTTTCTGAGGGAGTTCATTGCTTGTCCCATTGGGAAAATATTTTGGCTTAACTCCAGTTATAAACTGCATGGGAATGACATTTATAGTAGTTTGATGGGAACAAGCTGCCCCTTTAGATTTTTCTCAAAGACTATTTATTCTTCTAAAATTAGGATTACTGCCCCTACTGCTATATATAAAGAAAGCAATGGAATCGTGTTTTGGATGTTTTAAATGTCAGGCCAACCACAAGATAAATATTCTAATCACCAGGTGTTTTAACCTAACAACACTTACATCTGTTGCAGTGTGCGTTCCAAATAGCAATGAGAGCAAATATTAATGAATGAGATTATATATGAGATATAGTGTTGCACAAAGCATGCTCTATGTCATGACACATCCATCAACCATAATAGTCCTGATTACAGAGTTGTACAGCAGAAAATAATGATATATAGCAGGGTTTGCAGTAAAGTAACTACATATCACACAATGTGAGGTTCATGAAATGATACCGACTCTAGAAACAGTCACTACTATTTGATCCTTACAGCATGCTACATTTTTCCAATTCTACACTTGTACATCAAGCTGTACTGACTGCAAGTGAGCACAGACCCCACACAATGATTTCTTTCTCGACTGAACTGTGCATTACTCCTGCATTCTTAATTCTTATCTGCATTTTCATCCTAACACGTATACAACGGAAATGACCAGAGATGTGCCTTTCTCCTTCAGCAGGTAAATAACTCCTCTGATGTAGTACCCAACTTCATTGCATGTTTCATTTGTTTTCATGAATCATTCCTGAAGAAACAAATCCCTTCATATCTCTACGTTATACCCATCGGCAGTGTTTATATTTGCTCCTCCATTATTATTATTATTTCCTTTTTCGCTTGCTTTCTCTCACTTGTACACATGCTGATGCTATTGGTTTGATATATTTTTACATCTTTCAGATATTCTGCTATACCTAGCTTTTCATGGTCAAGTTCTGGCCAGCTGCTGGCCTATGCCCCTATTGACATGTGACTTATACAAATGGATTACCAGTGCTGACTATAGTAGTATCAGCACGACATCTATCTGTTGGTACTTCTTCCCTAAAATCGGCATCCCAAAAACTCAGAAGCCCTGATGATAGTCTTGTGAGTAGGCCTCACTACCTTAGTACCATTGACTATGACTAACTTTTATGCCCAAATCTTGGGCTTATGCCATTAGATTAGCATTATTCCTTCTTTGCACCATACACATCTGAATCTTCTATAGGTCCACAGTTGAGCCCTATTGTCTCGTTTTGCTTATAACCATTCTTCTAGTATTCACAGATTTCATGTCTTCCTTTTGCCTGTAGCAGAATACCAGTAGAATTTCAGACATTATATTACTTGTATGTACTTATACTGTCCCCTCCAGGGTATCTTTGCTATCAGTTATAAATGCATTGCATGAGGTGAGTAAATGTGCTCACCCCAAAGGCACATCACTGGTATGACAATCAAAAATTTATTTTGTGCATAAAAAGTGAAAAAAATCGGGTCATTTGCTAGGAAAAACATTTTGTGAAATCAAGCCACAGACTTACACCTTCACAACCAAGCACTTAGGCCCACATTAGAATGTAGCTACAACACTACCCTTCTAGTAATCAAGTAGTCTCACTTTCAACAAAGCAAGAATGCTACAATCACCTCATGCCAGTATGATGCAGAGAGATTAAGTCCTGACCACACCCCATATGACCTGAGTTTGATTAGCAGCAAGGTTACTGGGCAGACTGGGTAGGGAGAGGATGGGAGTGATTGTCCAGCACTACTTCAGCCATCCTGGCTGGAGGCAGGCCAGCCTTATTTGCTGCAATGGCTGCATGAAGAGCCAGATGAACTCTACACTGTAAGCAGAATGTCACTTGGTCAGGAGGTTGTGCATGCACTTCCTGAAGGCAGCCGTAATGGAGCTCACAAGGCTGCCACATGGTGGTACATGAAGGCAAGTTCCCCGGCAGCACTATGATGCTTAACTAGTGCCATTGGCCTCCTCACTGGCCCCAGATACAGTTCAGATAGAGCCGGCGGGGGGCTAAGGTTGGTTCAAGAGACCTGATAAATGAGGCAAGGAACTGGTGGTAGCTGATAATCAGCTGCAGATAGCTAACAAAAAAAATGTTCACACCTGCCTTTAAAATATATTCTTCATGCCCAAGTAGTCTGGAATTTATTCACCTTCTTCTATTTACATGTCACCATGAAACTTAGGTCTGAATTCTTGACAGCAAATGGACCTCAACTACTCAGTTTAACATAGCGCCAACATCTCATAATGAACTCAAGTCCAGCTCTCTACAAATTGTCTGCATTAGTCATTGAATGAACAGAAATGATTGTATCCATTTTCAGAATCATATATATGCATATTGATATTCAGGCACATTCACAAACATGTTGCTCAGTGTCCCATAAACTAGCCTTCCATACCATGTCTCATACCTGGCCTGGATAGGAGTACATTCATAAAAGTAAATCAGGCTACTGTTTGACATGTACTGTCCAACTATACCTATAGTAAACAGTGCTATTTGATATACCCCAGACCTAGTACAGTAGCAAGGGGAAGGGTGAATGAGGCAACTTCTCCTAGTGCCAACTTGTAGGAAGTGCCAAACAGTGAACAAAACATTTCACTAGCTTACAAGTTCTCATTAAGCAGCAGTATCTGAGATATCTTAATCATATGATTTTTGAGCTGTATAGTAAGTTATCATAACTGCAATCACCATGCCTTGTTTGGGAAGAGATATAGCACAAACATTTGGCTCCCTGGGTCACAGACTTATTTGATGCTTCCACTGTTTGCTCTGTGATCACTCAGTGACAGCTTGTGAACTGTCGAAATGAAACTATCATTACTTGATTACAAAGTAGACAGAGGAGTG
Source organism: Protopterus annectens (assembly GCF_019279795.1). NCBI lineage: Eukaryota > Metazoa > Chordata > Ceratodontiformes > Protopteridae > Protopterus > Protopterus annectens. The sequence continues at coordinate 939,414,682 of NC_056725.1, read as the reverse complement.
TCAATAGGTATGCTGCCCAGCAAACCGTTTTTTTTTTGTTTGTTTGTTTTGTTATATCCCTGCCCAAACAAAGCATGGTATATCTACATTATAGCACTGCACAGTTAATGAATAAATGTAGCACACGCTACATTCCTTTCAGTGACACAGGAAAGAAAGCATTGATATATTATGTACAAGACTGTGGCCCACAGATAAGGATGTGATACCCATTCAAGGCCTTTTACCAGTGCACATATAGCAGAGCTATATAAATAGAAATAACTATAAACATATATATATATATATATATATATATATATATATATATATATATATATAGGTCTACCTGAGATGGTCGACAGGCTATATGATCGACACTCATTTGGTCGAAAGTTCATTTGGTTGACAAGCGGATTTGCCCCCCTCCCCAATGTTGTGCGACCCTGGAGTTGATATATATAGTTAGGGGGAGTATGGGGGGCACAGCCCCCCACATTGGGTGGTGTGGGGGGTGAAGCCCCCACATAACATGCTTGTCGACCAAATGAACTGTCGACCATATGGATGTCGATCATATGGCCTGTCGACCATGTGAAGTAGACCCATATATATATATATATATATATATATATATATATATATATATATATATATATATGTGTGTGTGTGTGTGTGTGTGTGTGTGTGTGTGTGTGTGTGTAGATAGATAGATAGATAGATAGATAGATAGATATAGCTATATATATATATATATATATATATATATATATATATATATATATATATATATATAAAACAAGAAAGAGATTGTCTAATATAGCCAATGCTCAAAAGATCTTATACAAAAAGAGTTACAGTTATCTTTTTAGATAAAAAAACAAACAAGTTCCCATCTACATCCTTTGAGATGGTACAACAATGGGATAAGGGCAAATTCCCAAGCACCACTGTACTGCCATCTCACATGCATAGCGGTCGGCAGGCTGAAAAACAACTGCGACTAAATATTTAAGGTAGGCGTGACTAAACCACCACTGGTGAGAGAAAAAAATAACTGAAAGCACATTTGATTGAAAAGCCATTTCGCTGAAAACTGTAGAAGTTTTTAGATGGCATTCCGGTGTTGTTTGCCAGGGGCATAATTTACAGTCTTTTGAGTGGATTGGTAATGCCTGTTGTCATGCCAGATTTGCAGACATTTGTGTTTGTTCACCAGTATTGATTCACCGGTGTGTGTGTGTGTGTGTGTGTGTGTGTGTGTGTGTGTGTGTGTGTGTGTGTGTGTGTGTGTGTGTGTGCGTGTGTGTGTGTATTGTTTTTTCTTTTCTCCATGAGTGTGCAGTAGTGGATTTATACTATATAATTAAAAGGTTAATTGTCACAAATATTTAACATATAGGTTCATAAGTTATATACTAGGCTAATGACCGCCAGGGCCTTTATAAGCCTAGCCAACATCCAAAATGTATCTCACAAGTTTATATGCTAATCTTTGTAAGTCTGGGCAAGTTTCCTAAATGTATTCCACAAGTTTATGTGCCTTAGAGGATGTTTTAAGTGGTATATGTAATCCAGGACACGATTTATAGGTTGCCTCTGTCCCATTAGATTCATAGGTACTAGACCCGGGGTATACTTCCAATTTGCAACCCACTGGTCCAGATTTCTATTAAATACTGATAATGAAAAGTTCTGCTTCATATGGATGGGAAGCCTTTCCAGAGAAGGGGAATTCTCTGAGACACATACATGTCCCTCCAACATGTCCTGTTTATGTCACAAGCAACGTTAAAATACTTAGATCAAGTAATTCTGATGCAATTAATTTTGAGGATATGCAAATGTCCATCAGTGGGATCCAAGGATGTCTTGTATGTCAGGCATAGATTATCTGTCAACAGTCTGTAGAAAACAGAGTATAGAGATATGATTTTGGGGCACTCTGCATTGGACATGCTGTTCACACCTGTATTTTTCAGAGAGGAACTTTTGTGAATGTTCCATCTGTTGCATGCACCTGGTCAAGTACATACAGAAGAGGAAATTGGACTCAGTGATGGGCCTGTTGAGGGTCAAATACAGTGGAAGAATGACTTCCTTGTATTTAGATGCCATTCCCTTGCTTATAAGTTGAGCAACATAGAATGATGTGCTTCCTACCTCAGACCCATGTTGGCCAAAAGTCAGAGTACTATGTAGATATGTACCCAAATGCCTGAGGTATGAGATGAGGTCATTTCATCAGGTGGCTGACTTCCCAAAGGGTACTATAATGCATTTAGTTGCCATGAGTTTGAAGCTATGGCTTTGGCACTGCTCATTAGTCCTTCCTGTTGGATGTTATTGTCTTGGGGGATTCTATGACAGTTTCCAATTTACAATTATCTGCAAACGTGGTCAACCAGAGGCCCTTGACATTGGCCGTGTTCTGAGAAGTAGATGCCAAAAAAAAATGGCAGCTTTGAATCTAGGTAGTGCATCAGGTTTCCCAGGTGAAAAATGCTGTGGGTACCGCTTGTAATATTTTCAGTCATCAGAAGAACAAATTCTTACAAGTATCTACTTCTAGTAGCTAGTTCTATCTACAAGAGAGTACATAGCTAAAGTGATAAAATGCTGATGTATAGATGAGACGAACAAGTGACTCCTTTACTAATTATAATAAGAGCTAGTAATACAGAGACCATATTTAATGTTTTTAGTATGATATAACACAATATGACGTCTGATGTATTATATGCTATATGATATGATATGATATGATATGATATGATGCTTCTGTGTATAGTTGGAAGACAGTATCATCCTCGCTGTGAGCAGGTTACGTTTCCCTGTCCACTGAACTCTGTGATGAGTCACTGTATTAAGTCATCCAATCACAAGCTTGGAGCTATTCCTTGAGGAGTTAGGGCATGTAGGTTATTGCATAGATCAGGATGAGGAATTCTACCGATATTGTTCCTGATCATGTGGTAAGCACAGATTGCAACAGAAATACTGCAGTGATGCCGAATGATAACAGACTTCAACAAGGAAGTAATTACATGGACTATGGCCAGCCAGGAACTGGGGAAATGGGTAGAAGTAGTTGGGTATTTATGGACTAAATTAGTTCTGAAGTAACTCATAGGCACAGAAGAATGGCAGCACGGGTAGGAAACAACAAGTGAGAGGTTTACCTGCAGTCTTTATTTGGGAAACTTATAGAAAATATGTAGGATTTATTAAGGTTCTTGCACAGTTCAGCTTTAAAGGTACCACAAGGCTGATATGGTTATACTGTAGTGTTTAATTCGTTCTGTAATAGTGGTATGTAATGGATAAATGCCTTGCCACCAGAGTTTTAAGTAAAGCAGGCTGGAGTCACCATGGGAACCAGGTGCCAAGTAAGGCAGATCCATATTTATGAACAAGATTCCCTTTAAACACACCACATAGCAGTATGTAGCTGAACATAGCTGAATTACTTTTAATGACAGGTAACAGCACCACTCTGCAAATGAATGTGCAGTGGCAGAATCTCACAGATAACCCAGGTGAAGACCACAAATTATTATGTACAGGAGAGCTTTTTCCATCATCCCTTATCAAATATTGGTGAACAGGAAACAGCTAAAGAATATTTTGGGGCAGATTTTGTTATGGCTTCTTCTCACAGGAGTTTAGCCATGTAAAGTGCTCTTATTTGTTAGTGCCTAGAGAAATAAATTAAAGAAAAGTAGAGGAAAAGGCACATCTGGGTGGAGATCATGCAGTAGTGTTTAAATGCACACTAAAGAAAGCAGAAGTTAACGTAACATATAAATAAAACATATTTCACTTCCCAAATATTACAATACATACATTGTCGAGGCCCATTCTTAGCTATAGCTCCTTGACCTGGAAACTGCTACTCTGAAACTGAATATTTCTACCTTTCCTAATAACAAGCAGCATCATGTCATACCACTTAAAGTACAGCATTAAAAGAGAACAAAACATCTAAAATCTGAGGCCTGGGAAATTCCATCCCCACCCCAAATTTGATTTAGTTGGCTTATCTCTGTGAATGGTCAATAAAGAGACCCTGGATTGTATAGTTCCAGGTTAGTCGCTTCAACCAGCAGATGGCAATGGTCAGCTAAATTAAGGTCTTCTGGCTATCCCTGAAAACTTCCAGTAACCAACCCAGTAACTGTCACCTACAAATATATGATTCTAAGTATCAGATTAACAGTCCTAATGCTGTAGTAATTACTGTATCCATACATGTGAAGGAATACAAGTAACCGCTAATCCAGTTAACTACAAAACTTTAAAGTTTGTTTGTCTTTTCCCAGTAAGGGGTTGCCACAGCAGAACTCCGGTCTGCTAATGATTGGCAGTAGATTTTTTACGAAACGCCGAGGTGCCAGCTCGACACCCAACCTTCAACGAAGGCACGCCATTTACGCACGCATGTCTTTTGAACGCTACCCAACCGCAGGGAGGACATGCAGACTTCACACAGAAGGCACTCCCAAGTGCAGCCGAGAATCGAACAGGAGAACCTCTTGCTGTGAGGTAACAATGCTACCGCCATACCACCGCGGCAAAACTTTAAAGTACTTTACCTAATAAAACCAAGGTTACATCAAGTCAGTAGCTGCCTGCAACACCTAACTTTCCCATTTCCATATACCAGAATGGATTTATTGTCGTATGATTACTGGGTATGAGGGCAAATAAACATGGACCCTTTTCAAACACCACTCTGCATGAGGCAAAGATAAAAAACAATTGTATATTTACAAAACATAATGCAAAGCAAAAATCAAGATCAGGCTTAGAAGTCCTAAGCACATGTCATTTCATATAGATATAGGGATGATATTCAAAATATCTAAAGTTAAGTCAGAAAACATCACTGAAAATGATATCATAGGGCATGACTAACAATGGTGTAATCAGGAAATGTGGCCAGTAAACATTTTATTTATTTATTAACATTTGTTTACCAGGAAAGTCTGACTGGGACAGAGCCCATTTTCAGCAGAGGCCCAGGGAGAAACACTCCAGACTCCAAATTGCACGACGTAGTCATGGAGAAGACAGCAGACAGTACTCCTCCTACTACAGACATCATTTTGATGTAGTGTCAGGTATTATCATAAAGAAACATCATAGATGACTGCTATGAATTAATTGCTATTTGGCTTCCACAAAGGCAAGCAAAAACATGTTGCAGTATCACCACAGTTAATGCACACTGTATTAATTGGATCTACAATAAGAAAGGTCCTAGTAAAGCTGATGAGATGTTTTGCACCTCTTTTTAAATGTCTGTTTTCTAAGCCACACTCATTCTAACCTTTACACATGGGGCCATCCAGCTTCCCACGTTGTCCACTTTTTTCCACAAGTGAGAAACAGAAGTGTATGATTACTTAAGGGAGTCATATTTCAGTGTCAACTTTTCAAATTTTGTATTCAGCATGTGCTTCATATTTTAAGACAGAAAAGAACAAAATGGATATGAACAGGTGCAAATCGAACACCAGAAGCAAAATAACCAAAGCACCTGGGAGGTCCAAAAAAAACAAAACCAAAGCTCCGACCAAAAATAATGATGAAGTCCTGTGTGTGTGCGTGTGTGCGTGTGTGTGTGTGTGTGTGTGCGTGTGTGCGTGTGTGTGTGTGTGTGGACAAAAATGTGATGAGACTGTTAAGCATTAATAAACCTGTTTTCATTTTTGGTCGGAGCATTGGTTTTGTTTTTTAGGACCTCCCAGGTGCTTTGGATATTTTACGACAGGTTATTAAGCAGTGTATCACTAACAGCTTTGTCAGCCTGCCTGTGTATAATTTGAAGGATCCATTACACAGATAAAAAGAACATGCAAAAAAAAACTTGAGCAGCACTGCAGCTGAGAAGGAAAGCAAACATGTTATCTGCTTAGCATTGTAAACATGGAAAAATAATGATGTAAATCGCAACATTATATTCATTGACAAAGAAAACTAAGGCCAGATCTAATATTAAAGTTAAAGAGAAAATTTTCAGTGTTATAAGGTGGTCACCGTAGTCATATTAATTAAATGAAACATTGAGAAGGTTGTGTTTTATGTATAACATCATCTTATAACTATCTTGCTCTAATATGGATTTTTTTTGAGCTTCATAGCTGTATGCTGAAGCACTGAATGTATTTAGCCTAGCCAGTTTGTATTGTTACATCTCATTACTGGTACAGTTTTCATCTGTAGTTGCTACTTCATTTATGAGTGCACATTTCTCTGACTTTGACTGCCTTGTGATTTATATTTTGCTTTCATGTAGGTACAAGTATTTCTTTAGTAATCGGACGTGTTAATGGTGTTCTAACCATCTTCCTCATGTATTCATAGAAGTTATTAAGAAACATTGGTAAGTTTCTTTCATACTTAAAATAGGAGGAACAGAATGTGCATTAAAATTAACATGCTGGAACACTTCTAAGGATCATTAATTAATGTGTTCTTATGTTTGTACAGTTTGGTGATGTTTGTCAATCTCCACTTAAGATGTCATTACTTGTTCTACTGCAAAAAAATAACAAACCAGAGACAGCATGTTCCAGTCTATACAAGTGAGTTTTGGCAAATTTACTGAAGGACAGGCTACTACTACATTAACTGAATATATAGTTCTCACTACTGCTTTATTTGCAGGAAATTGGAGATAAAACACAGAGAGGGTTCAGGTTGGGAGGTTCAGAACAACAAAATAAATGCCACATCATCCATTTGTGCAAAAACCCTGATTCCATTCATTAGTGCTATGTAAGTTTGCTACCTCAGCAGTGACATCCATTGCATAGCTGGCTAACTACTAAATACTGTCTACTAGTTGTGTGTTTTGTAGCAACTGTGCTGATGGTTAAAGATAAGGATCATTGATGCATAAAAAACACCTTTGTCATGACCCTAGTAACTTTGCTTTGACTTGCAGTACAAAGGGCAGAGAGCAGGTGGAGAACATTGAGTGATTTAAGGTCAACCCTCCTATTCCAGGCATTTACACCTTAAGAATGATTTTGGTAAAGGTTCGGAGGGGGGGGGGTTAGATCTGAGTAGAAAGAGTGCCAAATGTTTGGTAGCAGTCTGCAGGGAACAGAACATCTACATTGTCAGGTTGCTGGCTGTATAGAATAGCGCTGAGTGTGATGGACACACACTACACTCATTATACACGGGACTATCATGCATGTTAATAGTTTTAGCTTGCACTGTAAGAGCCTAGTATGGTATTAACCCATATCTGTATTTTAGTAAAGCTTTTATAATTGTTTTAATTGTCTTTGTTCATTTTTTTAAAAAAATAGAACATTTGTAGTAACTGTCAGTCCAGACAAGTGCCTAGGACTGTGTTTTAACAGTTAACAACACACGCACACACACACACACACACACACACACACACACACACGCATTTGCTACAATTCTGTCTAGCCAAATGATTTAAGAAAATAAATTAATTTTACTTGTTGATTAGGAATCTGTATTTATAGTGAATTTAGGGGGTTCTTTACAAGAATATATAATTCTCTATCACAGAGGTTATACACAACTGTTCATTACCCGTAGCCTATGTCCTCACTAACATTTTCTGTATAACTACTATTAGACCCAGCACAATATGGGTTGAAGCAATGGAGCGTCAAACTACCAACAAGTACAGATTTTAGTATGTACCTTTTTTTCTCTCTCTCTTTTTTTCTTTGTTTCTGATTTCTCCTCTTAAGCATTGTGCAACAACAAGATCTATGATTCATTTCCTCACATGTCTGGTCTTCTGACATCACAGATATTTTCTACTTGGAATGTACTAGAGTAAAGCAGTGGTATGTTATCAGACTTTTTCAATGGACTTCAGTATTAAGAACCATAGTATTTCCTTGGGTTTTTTCAAAATATATCAATATTAAGAGTCTTAACCCATTACAGCCGGTTGATGCCTGCAGGTGTTTCTGCAGGTACATCCCACTGACGCCTCTAGGCATCAAATATTGCTTGCTCATATTTATACTAATTCCAAAACCATGCTACATACAAAGTATTAAAACATGTTATTTTAAAGTTTGTGCAGTGACAAACACATCTGTGTTGATATTTGATTTCTGTCTAATGCAGGTAAAGAGATATTAATTGTTTGTTTATAGTGATATAAATGTCATGCATTTGGTGGTGGTGCTGCGGTAGCGTTGTCACCTCACAGTAAGACGTTGTCCCGTTCGATTCTCAGCTAGAGCGTCTTCTGTGTGGAGACATGCGTGAATGGGCGTACCTTCGTTGAAGGTTGTGCGTCAGAGCTGGCAACTCGGCATGTGAAAATCTACTGCCAATCATTAGCGGACCGGAGTTCCACTGTGGCGACCCCTAACCAGGAAAAAGCCGAAAGACACAACAACAACAACAACAACGACAACCAAGTAGCACAGACAGAACTGCTCAGCCTCATATGAAAGCTCACATCTGGATGAACAAAATGATCCTGACAGTATCTGTGTAACTAGAGTGGTTACTGACATATAGTAAGTTGTTTATAAAATATTACAAATGTAATAGTTACTGTGACTTATAAAATCCAGTTTAAGACCTAGAAGTTAAAGAATACTACCACTATAAAAATAGTTAGTGCTTAAGTGCTTTCCATTCATGTTTCTTTACTAACACCCATGATTCCAGAGATATGTACATTTGTTTGAAATATGAAGATAAAGTATAATTCTATAAAAAACTTAAGCTACACCCATTAGCAGTTGTGCAAACTTCCAGAACTCCTTTGGAGGGAATGAGTTAATACTACAATCTGTTTTGGACCTAAGCTGAAAACTCCAAGCAGGTTCAAGACAAGAATCACATGAAGGTGTATCTATGTCAGAGATGGTAAGCTTAGGTTCATAGGTGTTTATTAGGCTAATGACCACAAGAGCCTTTATAAGTCTAGCCTTGCATCCCAAACCTCTGACAAGCTCTCAGTCCCTTGATAAGTGTAAGCAGGGGCTTGGGAGATGAAACATTTACAAACAGAGCCCTGGGAGATGAACCATTTACAGACTGCCTGCGTCCATTAGAGACATAGGGTCCAAAACAAGGATGAATTTCCTGTTCCACATCCAATTGTATAAGTTACACTTGAATTAGGCTAGGGAAGAACTCTGCTTCACATGGATGGGCCTGTTCTAGAAAAGGGGCAGTCTCTGGGATATGTACCTGTCTCACCAGCAGGTCCTATTTATATCACAGGCAAGGGGCTTTAGAACAGGTAATTCTGGTGCTGTTTTTTTTTTTTTTTTTTTTTTTTTTTGCTTAAGGTAGGAAAGCTATAATTGTGTCAAAGAAAGTATACTTAAGTCAGAGAAGGTGTACGTATGACAGAGAAAGTATACTTAATGTTATTGAAGGTACCTGTAAGGTCTGTACCTGAAGTGCATGTGCATTGTATAGGCATATTCTTATGCTGCATGCCTTTGCATTTGAACAATAATTAAACATGCTCACCACAGCTTCTAGAACTATGCATTTATTTTATAAAAGTGACATATTATAGAGTGAAAATACTCAACAGTACCTGCATTTCATAAGAAATTATACAATTTGCTGTCTATATGGTCAACTGGGTTAGCAAAATGGTTAAACAAGACATAATCACAGTCCACCAGTTTATTAATCATAATCTTCCCCTGATGTCATCCAAACATTATTAAAAAGAAGCTGCTCAAAGAGGAGATTATATGCTTCCATTGATGGAGCTTTTGTTTTGAATTTTATGGGCTGTTTCTTTGTAAGGGAGCCCAAGATATGCTGAGACATTAAGATACAATAAACTTGTCTGATGAATGCATTAACTGTTCTTTCACTGATGTTGCAACTCATGACTGCAGTTGGCATTTCAATAGAAGCCAACAGTCTCCATTTGCTGCTTCTTTAATATTCTCCAAAAATAAGATCTGTGGACCTGAATTGTTTTAAGTTTTCTTTGTTAAGCCAACTCTGGTGGCATAGAAATATGAAACCTTGACTGTGGCCCACTGACCGGCATCAATTATCAGCTCAGGAGTTGATATAACTGGCATGAAAGGGTGGGTTTGTTCATCCTTGGGGGGAGGGTGTGTGAGAGAGTGGATCTCATCAGCACTGGTCATAGAATCATAGGCTCATAATAGGTTACTAGGCTAATGACCCCACAACCTTTTCAAGCCTAGCCATTCATGCTCCAGTTTTCCTAATTATCAATGTCCATGGGCTAGAATGGCTTTCTTATATGCCTGTGATTTAGGGTATCTACAAACTGCCCCTCTCCATAAGAGCCTCAGGTGACACCCCATGGGTGAATTTGCGATTTCCCATCCATTGGGTGAATTTGCGATTTCCCATCCATTGGTAGTGGGTGGAAATAGGGGATGGGGTCATTGCCTCCCATGTTAAAATCTTCCCCTGCCTGAAATTGAATCCACACACAAAAGTTCCCCACTGTGAGATATGAACCTCCTACTCATCTAGTTATATAGATCACAGTATTAGCTGCAAGTGCCACAGGATAAATCTAATACATTTCTCTGATATTTCAGTCAAGGAGAACTGAGGGGAGGTCAAGAGTCATTGGAGAGGAAGCCAAGAAGCAAAAGGTCAGCTGAAATGAGCTCAGGGAAGCAAAACAAAAGTTTTTGTTTCAGTTTGGCTAACTAATGTACTGTACTCCTTCCACATAGAATCTCTTTTTCAGATATTGTGGAATCTCAATGTAAATTTGTCTGTTACGAGAGTTAACCCTCCTCTTTGTAGTTCATGAGACCATGGTAACCATTTAGTGACACAGACAGACCTCTCAGTGGTCTCTATTTTGCAGGAATGTTCCTATTTTCAGGCCTGGTTCAGGCTGTCTCTATTTTTGAAGGTATGCCCTTATTTCAGGACTGACTTGCCTGCAGTTTTCCCCTTTATCAAATGTGATTTTTGAAGTTGTCTACATGACCAACATACTACTGGCAACAATAATTTAAATAAAGAATAAGAATAAATGACCTTGTATGATAGCTGATAGAATTCTGTGATAGTTCATTACAATCTATACATTTTACACTGTCTCTTTAACCACGTGCTTATATTTTTCCATCATTTTGTCACTCTCTGTTTTTAAACATGTATTTCTAAGCAGTATCCCACTTTCCTTCATGAATCAGGAAGAGTCTTGTGTTATTTAATATTTGATATTGACATTTTATGCTAGCTGGATGCTCTTATTTTTCTAGGGCCTTTATTCCTGTTTTCAAATGTCTACAGTTTGAAAGGTGTGGACACAAATACTTCTAATATAAAAGTAAACAGACACTTTTTTGTTTGTTGCTTGAACCCATGACTCTGCAACTGTCCTTGTTTCCAACTAGCCAATTCATTGGGGGGGGGGGGGCATTCCCAGGCTAGGCAAGAGTCCTACGGCTGACTCATTCCTGCCCATGAATCCTGATGAGTCCTCAGTTTGCCAACAAGAGTCAATTGTTACAGAGTGGGCCAATCTGCTGGCCCTGTGTGGTGACCTATCCTTTTCCTCTGGGAGCACACCCTCCTCCCCTCAGCTGCTACCCCAGACTCCATGATTGCTGTCTCCCAGTGGAAAGCATACATCAACACTCCAAATTCACCTTGACTGCTTAGTATAAATGCACTATTGATAGTGCAGGCTCAACAAGCACAAATTCTACTAAATGAACACCTAATGCTCCTGCTAAGTGTCGAATGTGTGGTGAGCCATAGCCACTTCCCTCCCTCCCAAAAGTGCCATCAGCTATTCACTCCTATCCACCACAGACAACTCCTAAAGACACCCTAGGTGAAACTACGTCCCCCACACCACAGACAGGGCTTTATCCCTATGTGATTAGAGCTGCCTAATGTAGACATCATCTTTACATCGTTATCAAAGTGTTATTGGACAGCATATGCAGCACTGACAGTATCACATCGTGGCCAATATGGGACTGTTTCAGAGTAAATTTGGTAACTTTCTTACTACACAAACACAACCCAAGTGACTGACTGGTAATACATTAATTGTCAAGCAATTCTGTTTTTTTTTTTTTTTCAGTAATTGCAAACATCTAATTCAGCAAATCAAAAATATACGGTGCACTGGTACAGAAGTTAGCATTGCTAGGACACAGTGATTGCTTTCTGTTTTGATTCTTCAGAGGGGCATACACTTTGTGGATTTTGCATGTTCTCCCAGTATTCTTATGGATCTCCCCTATGTGTCCAGTTTTCTTTGACATCCCAAAAGTTGACTGCTGCTGTTAAACTGACCTACTATATGTTCTGTAATGGCTGACCCATCTTAGGGGGAAGAAGGGAGCTCTGACCCATCACAAAGATGATACCTATTGATAAAATTGGATGTTGCATCCAGAGGACACTGAGCCTTCTAAGTCTGTGCTGTCCAAGTGCATCTGTGTTGTACGTCAAGGGGATACCAGCAGGCAGATGCATGCTTCCCCATGGAAGACAGCAATACTGGAGCTGGGAAGAGCTGCTGAGGGGGGATTGGAATGTTTATAGGGGAGAGGATAGATCAACCCACAAGGCTAGCAAATTGATGCTAAGGAAAGAAGGCCCAGTTGGGATTCCCAAGCAAAAATGGATGGTCCATAGAGCTCTGACCTAGCCTGGGAATGCCTGACTCCATCACATTTGAAGGAGTGGGATTACTTAGTGCCAGTAGAGGAGAATCAGGCAAAGTCCTGGAAGGGAGGGGGGAAATCTTTGTACTTCAGACTAAATGTAATTCTCCAAGATAGCACAATCTCAACCTTAGTGTGCATATCACAGTAATCCCGCTTTACTAGGCACGCTGTTGTCAGTCATCAGAGTCCTGCCTATCTGCTTGTGCCCATTCCAGCTGCATAACGCTTAAGGACAGTCCCACAAAATGCAGATTCGTGTGTCAAAAACAGAAAGCAGCAGTATTCCACATGGGCTGCTGAAGATGTTTAGGACTTCATGGATATTTTGGACAACAGCATATACACAAAAGAATATTTCTGTGTTTCTTTTTTGTTTTGTTATCTTTTGCAATATTATTTGTCTTTTTCCTAAGACATCTATTTAAGCATTTTTATTGAGTTTATTCCCTCTTTGCAAACTTATGAGGAGGCAAAACAAACAACCCTCCTGCCTGTGGATCTTCACCAGACCTAGATGGTTTAATCACCTGGCAAAAGGTTTGTATCAGGGCTAAAGAGCACCTGTGAGCACATGTTGTTTATGAATATCGACAAAAGGATTCACTTTATATGGAAACAGATACAAGAATAATTGTGATACATCTTTTGGCCACTTTAGGACAGCTTTGACACAAACTGCATTCACCTAGCATACGACAGTGCAACAAATAATAAATGATACAGGGGTGCACTGGTATTGTGTTCTCTAGTTTGGTTCCTGTCAGGTGTGCCTTCTGTGTTGAGTTTGCTTGTCTTCCCTGTATTCGTGTGTGTGTGTGTGTGTGTGTGTGTGTGTGTGTGTGTGTGTGTGTGTGTGTGTGTGTGTGTGTGTGTGTGTGTGTGTGTGTGTGTGTGTGTGTGTGTGTGTGTGTGTGTGTGTGTGTGTGTGTGTGTGTGTGTGTGTGTGTCCTCATCACTCTGAACTGGATAAAGTACATTTTGAAAATGGATGGATAAAAGGATGAAAAATAGGAAGTAGCTATCCCTCCAACACATCCTATTTATTGTTGTGGTGAGGTTTAGATCCCGAGAGTGTGTGGCTCGAGGGGATAAGGTTTTCTTTAGGTGGAGCATGTCCATCAGTTCTGATTTGGACATGGCCTTGTATGTCAGGCAGAGATTACCTCTGAGTAGGCGGTATGCAACCGAGTACAGCTGGAGTTTCTTCAGTCGAGCTGCATCATGCAGTGATCCTCTTGGTGAGGTATTCTGTAGTCTTTCCAGCTGTTGCAGGTGTCTTGTAAGGTACATCCCAAATGGGGTGTTGTACTCTATGATGGGTCTGATGAGTGATGAGTAGAGGGGCACAATGACCTCTTTTGATCTGGATGCTAACCCTTTTGTGATTAGGTGGACCACATAGAAGGATTTTCTAATCACTTTGGCAGTGATTATCAAAGGAGAGATTACTATCTACTTGGGTCCCCAGATCCCTTATTACATTTTCCGTATTTAGGGAACTACCACCTATATGGTAGTTTGTGGGTACTTTGTTTTTTCCAAAGGGGATAACTATGCACTTTTTGGCATTTAGCTTGAGGCTATGATTTTGACACCAGGTATCCGTCTCAGTGAGACCCTTTTGGAGGATGTCTGTGTCAGTTGGAGAGTCAATTACAGACCCTAGTTTACAGTCGTCTGTGAAGTTGGTCAGCCATAGTGCTCCTGTGCTTGCCTGCACCTCTGAGAAGTCTATGTCTAACAGGAGGAGTCCTAGGACTGAGCCCTGGGGAACACCACTTGTAACCGGTTTAGAGTCAGACCTAGCTCCCAGAACTCTCACCATGTGTGTTCTGTCCGTGAGCCAGTTGGCAACCCATCTTGTGACGTAGGGGGTTTATGTTCAGGCTGGTGTGCTTGTCTATAATACCAGAATGGGGAATGGTGTCGAAGACCTTTACGAGGTCAGTGTAGGCTGTGTGTACCACCTTTCCCTTATCTATAGCCATGGTAACTGTCTCAAAGAAGTCCACCAGGTTTAGGAGGCATGATCTGCCCTTAACAAAGCTGAACTGGGTAGGGTCCAGTGTTTGGAGGTTTCCAATGTCTCTGTTAATAAGTTCCGTGATGATGTGCTCCATAGCCTTGCAGACCAAGCTAATCAGGCTTATAGGGCGATAGTTCCTGGGGTCTGTTGTGGCTCCACCTCTGTGGAACGGAATAACCGTTGCTGTGTGCCACTCTGTGGTACATAGCCTGTGGAGAGGCTGAGTTTGAACAGTGTGTTTAGGAGAGGGGTTAGTTCGTCTTTGAGCTCAAGCAAGGATGCAAACTGGGACACCGTCCAGTCCCATTGATGCAGTGTTTTTGGCTTTGGAGAGGTCTGTTTTAACCTGAGTGTCTGTGATTTCAGGGGATCTACATTCTTCTGGTATGGTTATGGGCCCTTTTGGGGGTGAGAGTGGGGTGAAGTTTGCACTGAACCTGTCTGCCAGGATGTTTGCGATATTGGTCGGTTCAGTGTATTTTGTGCCATTCTGCACTAACTCCGAGCAGATCTGAGCATTACCACTTAGATTCTTGACATAGCTAAAGAATGCCTTGTGGTTATCTTTGGAGTCCTTGGCAATTTTTCTTTCGAAGCTCGCCTTGGATGATTTTATGAGGGATCATAGTTTCTTGCTGATACTGATCAGGGATGTCTTCCCTTCTTGGAATTTTACTCTTTTCTGTATTAGTTTCCTCCTTCTATTGTATAGCTTGTTTATGGCAGGGGTCCACCAGACTGGTTTCCTTTTCTTGGAGGAGTGAGTCTTGGTTTTGCTTGGGATAGCATGATCCATGCATTCTTGTAGGTGCCCGTAAAATGCATTAGTAAAGGATTTTGCAGCTTGGACAGCGGTATCCTTTAGCATGGGGCCTTTGAAACGTTCCACTGCAGTCTTAAGTAACGTGAAGTTTGCTTTTGAAAAGTTTTTCATGGTGGTTTCCTTGTCTGTGGGTGGGGGTGGAATGTGGATATCCAAAGTGATTTGCTTATGGTCAGATCTAACCAGCGAGGGGTGGTCCTCTGGTGAGGAACACTGGTCACTCATGTTGGTGATGACGAGGTCCAATATGTTATCACCTCTGGTGGGAGTGTTGACCAGTTGATCCAGGGCATTTGAGTTTATAAATTCTAGAAATGTTGGGCAAGGGAGTTAGTACTTGAGTAGTTCTCCCAGTTAATGTTTGGGTAATTGAAATCACCCAATATTAGGGTGTTTGGTAGGACCTTTATGTTTACCAGTGTTTCCAGAAATGTGGAATGGGGGTCCCGGGACATAGTGGGTGATCTGTAGCAAGCTACAATTTGAATTGCAGTTTTGCCCATTGTTAGTTGCACGTGGATGATCTCTGAAGCATCGTGCTGTGCCACTAACCTGGAGGTGTGGGTATCCTTGATGAATATGGATACACCCTCGCCTTTAGTATTTCGGTCCGGGTTCTGTGGCCAAAATGTATGGTATGAGTTGTAGCCTGGTAGTGCTAGGGTGCTCTCTGGAGCCTTAAACCAGGTTTCTGTTACTGCACATATATCGATTTTCTCCATACTGAGGAGTGCCTCGAGTGCGTGCATTTTGAGGTTTAGACTTCTGGCATTGAGTAGCATTACCCTCGGTTTTTTATTACTTGTGGTATTTACGGTGGTGGGTTTGTCTTTTGAGCCTTGCGTAAAAAAGGAACTATGGAGGTGGCAAGAGCCTTGGCCAGTATTCGAAAGCCTAAGGGTGACACAAGTAAACTGTAATCAGTGCACCAAAGGCAACTATTACATTTCTGATGTTACTAAACTATTTATTATCTGTGATGGTTCTTCACTGACCTAGCACAAGCCAGAACACCAGCCAGAAATCTGATACACCATCAGACCACAACCAAAACAGCCTTTACAATTCATCAGACCACAACCAAAACAGCCTTTACAATTCTGAGTTGTCTGCAGAACAGCCAGATGCTTATTATGAGAGCTGTAGATCTAGCCACTCACAGCTGTATGACCCCAAGCAGCCAGTGCAGAGTTCTAACCTCACTTCTGTTACTTCTGTGGCTTACTAATGATGCAATGCCGACATTTTATGTGTTTAACTGGGAAAGTCCTGACTCTTTTAACCAAACTCCAAAAGACTGCTATACTGCACCCATGGTGTTAATAGATGGGCAGATAAACTTTTCATTTGACAGCTGACTTCCTTATTCCACATGCATAACTCAAGAGTTGCAAAATTTGACATCAGTGTCAATAAACATTTCTGAACCCATGTCTTCATGATAAAGAGCACTGAGTTCTGATGTTTTCCCCAGTCATACTCTTCAGGCACACTCATCTCTGGTAAATTTAAATTCACACAAAAGGGGTTACAGTCACACAAAAGCATCTAATCATTTATTTGTTTCATGAAATCTGGTGGACCTGAAAGGTTAATTTGAAAGGTTCTCTTCAACCCAATATTTTATGGGATGCTGTAAAACAACATCAGACTTTCCATTGAGTACAATGCCTCCTTTGGTATGTACCTAACCAGGCACATCCAACAATTGGAACATCCACTAATGTTCCTCACTAAAAGAATACAGGGAATAAATAACATGTCCTATGCAGACTGCTCAAAGCCCTATCCCTGTAGTCTGTCTCCTACTGGCTGTTGTGGAGACATCTATCCCTAGCAAACAAGGCATCATCAAACCCCACTCTGATGGACCTCATGCACATTCACAAAACAAATGGCTCCAGAATTACCCATTTTAAAGACGTCAACGTTGCCTGTGATAATGCATCCCAGAGACTACCCTTCTTTTGAACAGGCTTCCCATCCATGTGAAGCAGAGTTCCTCTCTAACCCAATTCAAATGTAACTTAGACAATTGGATAGGGAGTAGGAAAATCATCCCTGTTTTGGCACCTATGTGTCTAATGGACATAAGTAGTCTGTAAATGGTTCCTCTCCAAGGCCTCTACTGGTAAATGTTTCATCTCCCAAACCCTTACTTACACTTACCAAGGGTACCAGAACTTGTCAGAGATTTGGGACACATGGCTAGCCTTAAAAAGGTCCAGTGATCATTAGCCTAGTACATACCTGTGAAAATATGAACCTTATGTGGTGATGCAACACAAACAAATTAAATGATGTGAGTACAAGAGGCTCTGGTAATTAAATAACTGTACCAATATCACTTTGTGCTTGCTCTTTTACTATTTAGCCAGTTATAAATTCAGCTTGTGTAAATTTAAGAATATGTCTATTTTCAGTCTCTATAACTTCTGTCACATTCAGTACAAGGATGTTGTGTGTAACGAGCCACATAGGGTATAGGTGCAGGTACTCCATACCATGCCACCCTGCTAGGTTTCCTGTCATGCACTGTACCCAGAAGCATACACATCAGAAGCTAAACTGCCAGCCTGTACTAGGGATCACCCAAAAACAAGATTCTCCCCAGGTCTCACCTGAAGAAGGTGAGCAGTGCATCTGCTGCTTCATCCTCTGTCCCCGAACTAGCTCTCCAGCACCTGAGCTGCCTTGCAGTCTCAGGTCCCCAGTGGCACAAGTAGACACTCATGCCTCTGTACCAATAGGCCAGGTGAGATGTAAAGTTTAGTATGTGGGGTAACAGTTTTGGGAGACATATATTAGTC